>NC_045757.1:12710586-13003086 GCF_009193385.2 Nasonia vitripennis
TGTGTGTACATTGGGTTTTTGCGCCGTCCGTCCGAGCGCGGCAGAGCAGCTCTTTTGCCGCTGCTTGCGTACCCGTATGCACACAGAGAGGAGGTGAAATCGATATAGGAAATTCGATTTTTTGCTACACGACGTCCGACTGCTTTCGATTGTTCTACTCGTTAGCTTTCTCGCGCCGGAGTTGCGCATGTATTTATATAGCGCGCGGTTCCCGCCAATTTCAAAGAGAAAAAGCTCGGCGAGAAGGCACAAAAGCCCAGCGATCCAGAAAGAGAAGAAGAAGAAGAAGAAGAAGAAAAAAAGCAACAGGAACGTCAGAAGAAGCGAAGAGCCGTGTACGAGTATATAGAGCGAGAGACGGTCGCGTGCGGAAAACGAGGCGCGCGCAAAAAGTCAGCGGCAGTCGAAAGCGAAGAAAAAGGAAAATATCCTGAGCAGCGCGCGCTCTCTCGCGCCGGAGAAAAAGACGACGAGCTCGAGCGAGCGAAGCAGCAGCAGCAGCGGTAACGAGAAGACTCTAACGAGTAAGCTTCCGCCGGCGGAAGTATCGTCGCCTCTCTCTCTCTCTCTCTCTCTCTCTCTCTCTCTCTCCGGACTTTCAAGCGCCGCTATCTGGGCTGCAGCATACAGCGGGCTATAGTGTAGCGTTAAATCCGAAGCTCGGACGCCAGCAGCGCTCTGGGATGCATTAATCATTTTCGCGCTCGTCACTCTCTCGTTTTATTTTTAGAGAGGGAGGGGGGGGGCAGCCTCGCGCGTCGTAGATTTGCTGCCGAACCGCCGCCGCGAGCTTTGTGAATTTTTATTTCGAGAATCATATACGCGGCATTCCGAATAAAGGCTGTGCGAAGTTAGAGGCGCGTACATGGGAGCTTTATCAAGGCGGAAGTTCGACGAACCGCACGGGCGAAGCTTTAGTCTGGCGGAGTCGGCGGGAGAAAGGTCGGAACGAGCTCGGAGCACGTAACTTGGCGAGTTATGGACGAGCGGCACGAGCTCTCTGGGCTTCTGCCGACCCTCGCCATATCGCCTCTCTGTCTGTGTGTCGGGGATATTTTGTATTTCTCATCTGTCCGCAGTGTGCTTCGGCGCATACCTCCTGTCGTACACGTTAGCGCTTGGCAAAGCTCGACGCATATAGTACACGCGTAGGAAAAATCCGGTTAGCGCTATTCATCCACCATGTATACCTATACACAGTAGCTGATCGGTGACGCAACGGATGTTATGTGTGCATCGCCGAGGGCGCGTGAAAAGAATCCGGGGGGTACTCCGCGCGTGAACGCACTAATTGCTTCGCCTGTGCGCCGCCGTAAATTCGACTACTCGTGGAGAGATACGTGTATGCTGTAGTGCATGCTGTAGGTACCGATGCGAAGAGAGGATTCCAGCGAGCTCGGGAGAGCGAGTCGAGTAATTAGTCTTCTGATTTGTCGGATCCATCGGGTTGCTACGCTGCAGCCGGCGGCGGCGCGCACCTGCGCCTTCTAATCTCCCCCGCAGAGAGAGAGAGAGAGAGAGAGAGAGAGAGAGTATACGGCGAGCTTCTGTGCGCCGGAATGTAATCCTCGGCTGAGGAGCTCTTGCTCTGCTTCTGCCGCTGGATTTGAGGATGCTAACTATGCGCAGAGTCGATGGAGCTTTTTTGCGAATTTCGAATTCTCCCAAAGGCAAAGTTAGGGAAATCCACTTAAAAAATCGCCGTATACGCAGCTATCGCGCACCGGAAAAATAGTCCACTCGCGGCTAGGACAATATAACGTGGCTACTCGTCCCTCGCTCATCAATCAAGCTCCGCTGCTAAAAGCACTCGTAGCTAGCATTCGAGCGCGTCTCGCCTTTTACTGCTCATCAGAGATGCCTGCACTCGGTGCATTGAGTAAGCGCGCGCGTCTGTGTATACACGTACGGCTTCTCGTATGCTTATTCTCGCCACCCCTGGAGTACGAAGAATATACGCGAGGGGTGCGATATATTCCTTGCTAGGATAGGCGCTCTGTTTTTTCTCGCAGCTGCTCGCGATCGATTATGCATACGCCTCGTGGCCAGGGGTGTCACTTCCACTATGGAAGGTATGGAGCACTCCATACCTCAAGTTTTTCGAGGTATGGAATTCCATTGCTGAAATTAGGAAAACTAAATACCCCATATAAATAAACCGCAAGCCCTTAAACCTCAATACCCCACATCTTATAGTTCAATAAATAAGTTGAGTAAATAAACTGCAAACTCTTAAACCCAAATACCCCACGAGTATGTGTTGATGTAAAAGCATTCAGCCTCTAGTTTATGTATGGGTTGCGTATATGAATGTATACACGCCTATGTACATTCGTAGGCACACCGAAAGTAAGTTTTGTTTGTATGAGAGAGAAAGAGAATGAGAGGGGTCATCTCTTCGCTGCTCTATGTAAGAGTTAGTCGCCTTCGAGCTACTCGTGTAGACGCTTGACGAAAGCACATGTCTCGTGCGTGTTATAATGAAATAAATATTATAAAATTGAGTGATTATCTTTTTATTAAAAAAGGGGATCTGCCCTAAAAGTGCTCCTTTACCAACAAATGGTTATGGGCCCAGAGCACGTAGAAGTCAAGAAGTAAAGTTGACAAATCAGAAGAAAAAAAATACTTTGCTCTGTGTGATAAATTAAAAACTAATTAGCCTTGAAAGGATACCATAATGGAAGAACGTTCGTCACAAATTATAAACTTCCCAAAGTTAAATTCGAATAATTATAATAGTTGGAAGCTGGATATGAAAGTTGCATTGATTGATCGAGGATCATGGGAATTCATTACAAATGAAGTAGAAGAACCAGCAGAAGGTACACCACGTATACAAAAAGTTGATTTCCAGAGGAGAAAGGAACGAGCATTCACAACTATATACCTAGGAATTGAGAGACAATTCCAGACGCTGATCGCAAACACGCTAGATGGTAAGGAAGCATGGCAGATTTTAAAAGATAACTTTGAGCCGCAATCACGAGCACGACTCGCAGGCCTTGTCGATGAATTTTATGACATGAGATTTAATTCGGATGAAGAAACAATAGGAATATATTGCAAAAAAGTAAGCGAAAAAAAATTACAAATAAAAGACGCTGGATTTGAAATTCCCGATATTCTGATGTGTTTTCAATTAATAAGAAAGTTACCAGCTGAGTATGATAATCTCGTACAATCATTATATAGATTGGATGATAATAAATTTAAATTTGTTGATTTGGAAAAACAGTTAATTACCGAAGAAGGTAGAATCAAGCAAAAGAAAAAAGATGATGGACTAGATAGCGTAATAAATGCATACCAAACGGGTGGTAATAAAAATATAAAATATAATAAACAAGATAACAGAAACTTTAACATGCAAAATAATGCTCAACAGTCTAAAGATAATAAAGTGAATGTAATATGTAGATATTGCAAAAAGCCCGGTCATATAAAAAAAGACTGCTATACTTTAAAACGTAAAAATGAGTATTCCACAAGAGAAAATTCGCAAAGTAATACAAAAGCTTTTTATATAGAAAATGAATCTGATTTTTTCGAGTATGACAATCATGAAGCACAAGTCACGAATGCAACAGAGAACGAGTTTGATGAATGGTTAATAGATAGCGCATCAACATCACATTTTTGCAAAGAAAAAGAATGGTTTAAAAACTTTAAAGAATTACCACCTACAGATATTTTAATAGGAGACAAGAATGCGAAATCACAAGTAATCGGTAAAGGTGATGTTGTATTTTACGTAAAAGATAATGAGAAATTTGTCGAAATAAAATTGAAAGATGTACTATATGCTCCTAATATGAGAAGAAACTTAATAAGTGGAGCATGCATGGACATTGCAGGTTTTCACATAGATTGGAATAATAATAAAATGATAGTTTATACCGAAAAAAGAGAATATTACTTTACTGTATACAGGAAAGGAAAACTTTATGTATTAAATGGATATCACGAGAAAAGAATGAACGAGGTATATAGCACTCAAACATATTCAAAAGCAAGTATCGACATTGAAAAAGCACATAGAAGACTGTGTCACGTAAACGTAAATAGTATCGGTCAAATGAAGAGCAAAGAAATGGTACGAGGCATCGAGAGAATAAACGGAACAATGGATACGTGTGATGTGTGCCAGGTTAGTAAATCTACTCGCTCGTCTTTCAAGCAAACGTTTAGAATCATGTCTAAAAATATATTAGAAAGAATTTATATGGACGTGTGGGGACCATCTCCGGTCACGTCAGTTGGCGGAAGCCGATATTTTTTGTCAATCATAGATGATTATTCGCGAAAAGTTTTCGTATACACGATGCAAAGAAAATCAGAAGTTTTTAAATATTTTAAAGAATTTATGAGTGAAATCGAAAGACAACAAGATAAAAATCGTTCGTACAGATAATGGCTTAGAGTTTTGTAATAAAGAATTCAATGACTTTTTAATTAAAAAAGGAGTAAGGGTAGAAAGAACTTCGACATACACACCTGAACAAAATGGCGTCGCCGAACGCTTCAATCGCACAGCAATGGAAGGTGTTAGAGCAATGTTAGAAGATAGTGGATTGCAGCCGAAATTTTGGGCTGAAGCATTGCATACTTTTGCACATGTTAAAAATAAGTGCCCGCATAAGCTATTGAAAGACTGTACGCCAGACGAGAAATGGTCGGGATACAAACCGTCAATACAACACCTAAGAATCTTCGGGTCGCTTGCATATGTTTACATTCCAAGTTCAAAAAGAAATAAATTACAGGCTAAAGCAGATTTGGGTATACTCGTCGGATACGCAATAAAAACAAAGGGTTATAGAGTATGGCTACCAAAGTCAAGAAAGATTATAGAAACAATACATGTAAAAATTGAGGAGAGTAAAAATGGAGTAAAAACACTATTTGGAGAAGAGATGTTAAATAAACAATCTAATGTTATGATTAATCTCGATAATGATGATATATTTCTAAACGATCAAGTTACTATAGGTACGAAAAATGAAGAAAATGTAACAAATCAAGACATACAAAATGAAGTTTTAAGAGATATCGATATGTCAGGATGGAAAAGAACTGAAAACGCAAGAAAAATAGGAAATAGAATTGATGTATATTATTACCCTCCAAATGATAATACTAGATTACGATCAATTAATGATGTTCGAAAGTATTGTGAATTAAATAAACTTGAAATTAACCCGGATTATTTTTGTTTTGAGGCAACAAGATCGAGTAACGATAAAGGAGATAATATAAACAAAAACGAAAATGTATTAAACGAGAATGAAGACGGTGAAAATAGTTATATTTTGGGTCTGATGGATGAAATTCAATTAGATGAAGTTTATTCTGTCGAGGCCCCGAAAAACTTCGAGGAAAGTCAGCTATCGCCGGAAAAAGAAAAGTGGAATGAAGCCATGCGTGAAGAGATAGAAACTATGAAGTCTAGACAAGTATGGACTCTTGTGGATTTACCGCCAAATCACAAGGTAATTGGTAATAGGTGGGTATTCACGTTAAAAAAGGACGATCAAAATAATATTAAAAAATATAAAGCAAGGTTAGTAGCTAAAGGCTACAGTCAGATAAACGGAATTGACTATACGGAAATATTTTCACCTGTTGTAAATTTCTCATTGATTAGATTTTTCTTTATAGTGTTTGTATCAAAGTTATCATGGCGGCATGTACAATTAGATGTAAAATCAGCGTACTTGTATGGAAACCTAAAAGAACGAAATTATATGCGACAACCTAAAGGTTTTGAAGTAGCAGGAAAAGAAAATAAAGTTTGTTTATTAAATAAAGCAATTTATGGCTTACATCAAAGCGGAAGAGAGTGGAATCAAGAATTCGATAATATCTTAAAATCATTGGGTTTTAATAAATTACAGTGGTGTAATTGCGTATATAATTTAGAAAATAAAGCATTTCTTTTACTGTATGTTGATGATATTATTATATTTGTTAAAAATGATGAATTAAAATGTAAAATAGTTACAAAAATAAAATCGAAAATCAACGTTACAGAGTTAGGTGAACTTAAATATGTATTGGGCGTAAATTTTGAAAAAATTAAAGATAAATATTATTTGCACCAAAATACGTATATTAAAAAACTGATGAACAAATTAATAGAATTACCGAGAAACCATGTTAAACTACCGTTAAAAATTGGTATCATCCCACCGAGAGAAGAAAAAGAAATAATTGAAAATGATTTAATGATAAAATTTCCTTATAGAACACTAATAGGATGTCTATCATTTTTAGCGGATAGAAGTAGGCCCGACATATGTTTTTCAGTTAATTTGATGTCACAGTTCTGTACTGCGTACAATTATCAACATTGGAAAATTGTAGTAGATATCGTAAATTACGTTTTTAACACTGAAAATTATAAGATAAATTTATCAGACATCAAAGATACAGGTTTAATTTCTTTTTCGGATGCGAATTGGGGAAGTAACCTTATGCAAAGACATTCAACGAGTGGATATATATTATTTTTCGATAATATTCCTTTCATGTGGAAATCTATCAAACAAAAATGTATTGCATTAAGCTCAATGGAATCCGAATTTATAGCGTTGGTAGAAAGTGTGAAAGAACTAGTTTGGTTTTCAAATATACTTAAAGGTTTAAATATTTATAATGAGTATACTAAAAAACCTACTCAATATTGTGATAATCAGTCTGCAATATATTTTAGTAAAAATAATATCGAAAACATAAAGACGAAACACATTGACATAAAGCTTCAATTTATTAGAGATTGGGTAAATAAAGAAAAATTTTATTTAAAATATATACAAAGTAAGTCTAATATGGCTGATTTTTTGACTAAGCCTTTATTGCAAACTGATTATGAAACCTTTTTGCAAAAACATATTTTCTATTAGATTAATCAACGGCTGATTGAGGGGGCGTATGTTGATGTAAAAGCATTCAGCCTCTAGTTTATGTATGGGTTGCGTATATGAATGTATACACGCCTATGTACATTCGTAGGCACACCGAAAGTAAGTTTTGTTTGTATGAGAGAGAAAGAGAATGAGAGGGGTCATCTCTTCGCTGCTCTATGTAAGAGTTAGTCGCCTTCGAGCTACTCGTGTAGACGCTTGACGAAAGCACATGTCTCGTGCGTGTTATAATGAAATAAATATTATAAAATTGAGTGATTATCTTTTTATTAAAAAAGGGGATCTGCCCTAAAAGTGCTCCTTTACCAACAGTATGGCAACCAAATTTGCTGTCATTAAACAATAGCCGAGCATAACGTTTCACGCGTTATTGTTGATAATAGTCATAGGCATCAAATTGTGCGTTGTGCAATTCTTGAAATGTAATTTCACGTATTCACAAGTTGTTATAATGTTATAATGTTAATAATATGTAGCGGTTTGCAATGTATGATGCCAAACATTTCTAATAAATAAACTATGATGTTCAAACTTGATTGAATCCCTCTCATATGAGTATTTGGATTTAATCATTTCGCGGTTTGTTTTATCTCATTTTTATTTGCGATAGAATACATGTTTCTTTATAAGAATTTATTTATTGAATATATGTGGGTATTGAATATAGGTTTAGGAGTTCGCGGTTTAGTGAAGTATTTATAAAGTTCACTATAATATTTGGAGATTTGCCGCTAAAGTTTACGGTTTGTTTCAAAGATTTTATTTATCAAACTTTGTTTACGTGGGGCTTTAATAATTACGAGTTATTTACTCGCTTTGTTTATTAAACTATAAGACGTGGGGTATTGGGGATTGAGAGGTCGCGGTTAATTTTATCAGCACGATTTTCCATACCTCAGATTTTTACAAAGTGACAGCCCTGCTCGTGGCTCGCTCTCTGTGTGTGTGTGTGTAGCTTTCGCCGATTTCGCTCACTGCCGCGCGTAATTTTATACACAGATATTGTCCAATCGCAGCTAGCCCAGCTCGAAAAGATGGAAATCCCCCGAGGTATACAGAGACACGCGCAGACCCACGCACACGGAGACCCACATCTCCCCATATATAGCAAGGGGGTCGATCGCGCAACAGTTAGCAGCGGCCGGCCTCGTTATCCGGCTCTACGCGCGCGCTCACGTATATACGTGACGACGCATAAATCGGCCACTCGAGAGAAGCGCCGGCTCTTAGGGGAGAGTGAGTGAGAGAGAGAGAGAGAGAGAGAGAGAGAGAGCCGGGGCTATACATGTATACCTACACCGAAGGGCGCCGCACGGCAATTTCGGCCCCCCCCCCCGCCCCTGCAGCTCTGCGGCCTGCGTCTCGCCTATGCGCGGGCGAAAGAGAAGAGATCCTCTTTGCCGCGCGGATTATTTTCCAAATTTCGGCGGCTTCTGCGCGTAATGGAGGCGGATCCTCCCCGTTATATAGCTGCTATTTCCTTTTTTCCCCTGAAAAATGTTTAAAAGCCAGCCCGCGCCCGATCGGTTCAATTCCGATGAGGGCTGGCCTGAAAATTTTAGCGCGCGGCAAATGCATTCTTTTCATCGTCTCTTAATTCGAGAGAGTCGTATATTAGAACACTACATATATATATATACACACTCTGTAAGGAGGTGTAGAGTCTCGAAAGCAGGGCGAGCGGAAAAAACAGCGCTCGCCGCGCACGCGAGCAAATTGGCGCTGCATAGCTCGCGCGCAATCAATTAATCCCGCTTCGATACTCGCGGGCCGCCGCGAGCGACGCAAAAAACGACGTTTCCTCTCGCGAGCGCGCCGCGGTGCCGAACGAACGCAGCTTTAATTAACGCGCTCGAGTTTAATCTCTCAATGACGCGACAAGGCTGATGCCGCTGCGTTGAGCGACGCGCTGTCTATATACTGGGTGCTCGATCGCGAAAGGCGTCCTAGTTTTAATGAAGATTTTCTTTCAGCTTGCCTTTGGCTCTATCTCGCTTTAAGCCGTGGACTGGGGATAGAGTGTTTCGCGGTGCAGTTCGCTAGCGAGCTTTCATTTTATTGAAGGTTTTTATTTTAGAAACACCGTTGCGAGTGAAACAAAGTGAAGCTCGTGTGTTTCTTAATTGTTGTACCGCTGTTAAAAAAAAAAAAAAAAATTATTAAGGGGAGAAGGTACTTTAGTCCACCGCATTATTCAAACCTCATCCAACATTTGCAAATATCTTAAAAACGGATTAACATAAAGCACTTTTCCGATCACCCTGCAGTATACGCGTAACTGTATCACAAGATCAGAAGCCTCTCAAGACCACAGAGTTCGCACGCGCGTTAATAGCGACCGCCGGGGCTTTATTGTGATCACAGGCGAGTTCTCCGCGCGCAGCTCGCTTATACGATATAAAAGTCGCACCCCAGACCGATCAAGCGCTCTCATATATTTTATTTCTATTCTATATTTTTTTAACTATATATATATATATATATATATACCGTGCCAATGACGCATGAATAATGCCATGGAATATTTTAACGTTTAGCCGCACATCGGAGGCTCTTTCGAGTAGGTATACACAGAATGCCGGGCGTGATGAAAAAAAGCAATTTCCAAGGCGGCATTATACAGTAGGTCGCTATAGCGTCGAAATGAGTCGAAAGATGAAAAAAAGTCCTGCTCGTCATCGACGGCCCTCGCTGAAAGAGAGTCATCCGGAATTTTCATTGAAAAGTCGTTTAATTAATCGCTCACGGTTTAATCCTCTGCCGAATTTTTCCGCGTGTAATAAACCCGTCATTAATTTTCCACTCTCCCCCCTCCGATATGTGACGCGCGAATAGCATATTTAATTTTTGTGTGCAGAGAGATGATAAGCGCGATGGGGGTTGATAGGCTGCAATGCAAGCCATGCGCAGTTGGAAATGACCGTTCGAAAACAAACGCGACGCGCGGACTGGAAAAAAAGAAGTGGAACGCGCGCGCACGGCTGACCAGCCCCAATCGAGAGCGACTGCGAAACGCGTATCGCGCGCCGCGCGACCAGAACACACACACACACACACACACCTATACGTGTGGGTACAGTGCGGTGCAAAAGTTTTTCGGTCGGGTGTGAGAGAGCTTTGTTCGTTGTGTTGTTTAGGTTGGAAGGGGATCGAAAGTTGATATTTGTACTGGGACACTTGGTTTACAAGCACTGATGATAAATGTGTGACTTTTTTCGAGATAGCTATATTGAAGAGTTGAACTGCATTTCTGTAGGATTGGCCAATTTGTATCTCAGTGAAGCAAGTCGTGCAACACGATTGTTTATGACTGTCACTGCCAAAAAAATCACGACCAATATCTTATCCGTCCACGAATCTCCAATATTTCCAGAAAACTGTCAGTTATACTTTCACTATGCCCAACAAAAAGCGATAACTACTCAGAGAAACGCTTCGAGTAACCGGTCTGTATCGTTCGAACGCAATATTCCCTAGACAACCCTTACACCTATATGCAGCGTCAAAAAACGCAGACCTCTGTTATCTGAAAAAAAAACTCTTGCCAGCGAGTGTACGCGCACGAGGCGTGCATGCAGCTCTCGCTCGGCCGCAGAGCGAGTCGAGGGGGCGGCCGCCGCACGCGCGTGCCGGGGGATGATTAATGCGCGCGCGTTCGCGAACAGCGGCAGCGGCAGCTATATGTGTATATATATATATATATATATATATATATATATATATATATATATATATATATATATATATATATATATATATATATATATATACCCAGCAGAGAGCAGCGAGGTGTCGCCTATACAGTTATAGACTCTAGATACCTATGTGTAGCTATACTATACAGCCTTTCTCTCGTTTGCGCGGCTGCACGCAGGTGCGCCCGAGGCTCTCGCGGCGAGGATCGGCCCGCGGGGAAATGAAGTTTCGCGGCAGAGAGAGGCTATGTATATGCATGCGCGTGTGCGCACGCGGGGTGATGGGAATAATGTGGAACGAGGGCTCTTTAAAGGGGCAGTGCGCGTGCTTTTTCTCGTATAGAAATCGCGTTCGATTCGCCGATCAAACGCTTGTGTGTGTGCGTGGGCAAAAAGGACATGAAGAATCTCGCAGTTATGAAGAGCCCAGCGGTGGAGCGCGACGATAATCGTGCAGCCATTCAATCCTCCCCTAGCCATAACCCTTCCCCCTGTATACGCTCTGCGTACATCCCCCGTACAGTCGTCGTAGTCGCTCGCATATAGAAAAAAAGCCGCAAAGCGCGCGATCGAGCACCTATGCAGATATAAGTGAGTCACACGAACGGCTAATCGTTCCTCAAATTTACAAGTGTACACGTGCGCGTACGTGCAGACAATAGAGTGCAAGGGTACGCGTATACAGACGAGCGAGGGGTATATGGCTGCTGTAAATTATACTCGTCGCGGTGCGAATGAAGGAGTACCCATATATATATATATATATATATATATATATAGGCTGCACGCGCGAAACTACCGACCTGGGGGGTAGCTCTCGCTGTGGATATTCCGTTATTACCCCCGGAAAACTAAGAAAAATTGATAAATTTTCAATAAAAAAAAAAGATAAAAATGTCCAATCAGCCGGAATATTTTTTTCGAAAGGCCTTTTTTAATTACAATCTATATCCGAGCAGCAGCAGCAGCAGCAGCCAGCTAAATTTCCATCAAACTGCCGGGCGAGTCTACCGAGAGCGACACTGCACTCTATATAGATATAGTTATACACTCGCGCGTCATAGTAGAGCAGCGCAGCCGCACAGAGAGAGAGAGAGAGAGAGAGAGAGAGAGAGAGAGAGAGAGAGAGAGCGCATAGCAGGCGGCGGTAACGCGATAAACGGATTAACGGCGGCGGCGAGCTAGCTCGAGCCCGCGGCGCTCGAGAGGTCGCTCGGAGAATGTCACGGCATCGCACGCTGTCGTTTCCCCTCCTATATAGCTATACATGCCACAGCGAGCGCTATACTGCCAGCTTCAGCGTCAAAGCCTCCAACTCTCTCGCGCTTCGTCCTCTCCGCATATAGCTATATACACGTGGAGCAGCCGTAGGATCCTCCTCTCTTTTCTTCCGTCCGTCCGTCCCTGATGCTCTCTCTTTCTCTCTCACTTTCGAGGCGCTCCTTTTTCTGGCTCGCCCGCTCGCCACCTATATACCTCCTCTCCAGAGCGCCTCTCGTTCTTTTTGCACAGTCGGCGGCGGCGGTAGAGTGCGATCTTCTTTTTGCGCTCGCTCGGTATTTCTACCTCGCTTCTGCCTTTTCCTTTTTTTGCACGAACGGAGCGAGAGGTTTTGCCGAGCTGCGTTGGTCTGCCGTGCGCGGCCGATTAGGATGCTACGAGCGCGGCAGAGAGAGAGAGAGAGTGGGCGGCTATGTAGTGCACGCGGACATGCTGCGCAGTCTCTTTGTGCGACGGAGACGCTTTCTTTGTTGATGCGCGCGAGCTTTTCTCTCTGCGAGGAAAGAGGCGGGATTTTTGAATAATCGTCGCTTGTTTTTTCAATTTGAAAACCGAAGTAAAAAGAAGGCACAGCGCGAAAATAACAAGGCAGAGCGTAGCACAGAGGCGCGAGCGAGCGAGCGCCTTAATAAGCTATGAAGTAGTTAGTGGCCGTAAAAGCGCGCGCGAGCGGGCGACGTCTCTCTACAGCACGCACACACACACACACGCACACACACACGGACTCGAGAAACGAGCGGCGCGCTCACACGAGCCGAGGCAATAGGAGGAGGAAAGACCGGCGGCCTCGCTCGTGCCCTGCATTTTATCGCGGCGGCTTCATCTTTATTTATCGCCGATACGCCGCGCGCGCCGCTCTGAGAGAGAGAGAGAGAGAGAGAGAGAGAGAGAGAGAGAGAGAAGCCGCCGCGAAAGGAGAACTGTGTATGTATATTCGCGTGCGGGACTCGTGCATTTTTCAGGCGAAACAGTAGCGGGATTTTCGAATTTCGCCCTTGCGATTTCACGAGCAAACACGCTTCGGCACTAGTTTTGCGGAATAAATTGAAAAAGCGGCTAGACTGTAATGTAACGCGCACGAGCCAGCCGCGATAAGATAATAATTCGCGCGAGTAATTAATAGATCGTGTGTTTATTGGGGGCTTTCTACTGGCGCGTGCTGCAACGATAGCAGCGAGATGTAGATGCTTATCGCCGATCTGCTGTCGCGGAGCCAAATAACGACAGTTATTTGGACTGGCCGCGCGGTTTTTACCCTGTTTAGGGCTTTGCTGCAGCGGCGATATAGCTGGCGCATACTTTCTAGTTTCCCGCATCGAGTTTTCTGTGTGTCAGCTCTGTCAAAACGGAGCCGCTCGCATGCTTAGACACGTGAGATAGAGATACACGAGCAAGGCTAATGAGAATGAGAGCTGAGTATATTTTCGAATTAATCAAAAATTACATATTCCTATACATAATATTCGCTAGCTGCCTACACGTTTCACTATCTCAAGATTCAGAAATTTCCCCTTTTTTCTCCCTATTCGCCCGAATCCCTGATGTCCGATTCTGCAACACCGATCGCAGCGTTTTCCCTTTAAAATGAAAAATCCAAAGAACTTCTCGCTACTCTCCACGCAGTCTTGATTTTCGAGCATTACGCAACGCACATATAGCTGCACTTTTAACTTTTTACAGTCGAACGCGCGCACGCGCAAAAACCAAGACCGAGAGAGAGAGAGAGAGAGAGAGAGAGAGAGAGAGAGAGAGAGAGCGGCGCAAAAAAAGAAGCACCGGCATCAGCGACACTCCTCCTCCGCCTCTTCCGCAGACACGTTTAGCAAAAGCTCACGTCCAAGGTTCGCTCGGCGGCGGTGGCGGCGGCAAAAAAGAAGCTCGACGCCACTGCTGCTGCTGCTGCTGCTGCTGCAAAAAATAAATAAAGAAGCGAGAGCGGCGGCGCGCATAGAAACGTCAAACACACAGACGCAGAACGAGCGAGCGAGAGAGAAGCCAACCAGTCGGTCGGGTCATTATGAGCGCCGAGCCAAAGCCGACGAGCCATGCATCATTAATGCCAACGCCGCCTCGGCTCCCACGATACGCACGCGGCGCGCGCTCTATAGTTTGTCTGTGCCTCCTTTTTCGCTCTCTCCTGCGTGCAGCCAGAGCCTACCTCCCGCCATATAAATTTGCCTTCGAGTCGCCGGTGCTTTTCGACAAAGCTATACTCGCGTCTAGCCGTGCCCGGCGCTTATCTACTTGGACGCCTATACCTGCATCCATGGTTATATATATATATATATATATATATATATATATATATATTCTCATGCAAACGAGCGCAACACTTAACACATTGTGACTAGTCATCGTTTACCTCCGCGAGCTCCTCGTCGCATTGTCGCGCCCGGCGTATGTATGTATAAGCATTGTTAGCGCGACGCATTATATACATATAGTGGACGCATCCTTAGCCCCCACTGCCGCGTCTATTTTGGGAATCCTCTTTCATCGATTCGCGCCCGTCGGCCAAAATACTATAATACACTCGAATATATAATATAGCCGCGGGCGAGCTCGTACTTGTATATTTTCATCGGCGATGCCCTGGTAGAAACGTTAACGGTTAATAAGCCAAGTTGCGGTTAACAATTAAAATAAATAAGAGTTTAAACATTATAAATGCATAGATATACACATTAACTCAAGATAAAACAGAACATTTGCTTGAAATCTGTCAAATGACTGTTACAATCCCGAAAATATCGAAAAATCCAAAAAACAATTTTTAACTTAAAAATAATACTGTGTTGGTATAATAGACACGCATCGCTAAAGCATTAGCAATATTTTGCTTTATATTTTAAACTTAACTTTTTAACGGTTTTCACTCGTTAATTTTCTAGCAGGACGCGCGGCGCGAGACGTCGGTTTTTAAATAACTCAGATCAGAGAGAGAGAGAGAGAGAGAGAGAGAGAGAGAGAGAGAGAGAGAGAGAGAGAGAGAGAGAGAGAGAGAGAGAGAGAGAGGAGAGAGAGAGAGAGAGAGAGAGAGAGAGAGAGAGAGAGAGAGAGAGAGAGAGAGAGAGAGAGAGAGAGAGAGAGAGAGGATTCTGCGCGACGACGCATTAAACGGTCTGAAAAACTGAGCGGACGGCCACTCGCCGCCGGTTCAAGAATTCACGCGCGCTCGCAGCGGAATTATATATTCGAAATCGCTCGCTGTATACATATGCGGGAATATTGCGCGGAATAAGCGTCGTCGCTGCAGCGCGTTTTAATCGTTGATATAATGATAATTTCTATATGTGCAGTATGAAAATTAAAAAAGTCCGCCGATCTGCCTCTCTATAATTCACGCGACACCGGCTGCGCGACGTATTATGCCGTATCTGACGATCTCCTCTGCTAGACGACCGCCATCGCTCGTGCGCATTTTTCGCCTCTGCACATGTGCACACATACACGTACTCTATACTGTATACTCGCGCCGCTGCGGGAAAGGCATTGCGTACGCGCCAACGCGCGTGTACTCGAAGCCCGCAGGGAAGTGCATGCGTGTATTCGGAGGCGAGAGAGTGAAGCCAGATTTCTTACATAAGACACGGGGAAGAAAAAAAAGATGGCCATCTTTCGTATAATATACAGAAGCGCAGTCACGCTGCGTCGAGTATCTCTCTGCAGAGTATATACCGGCATTGCGTCGCGACGTCGGTCGGCGGCGCTCATATCTCGGCGGATCACGCTCGGCGTGTAATACTTACGACTGAGTCCTTATCGCTCCGATACGTATGTATACGTATACGTGTTTCTCTCCGATGCGCAGATTCCCTCTCGCGTGTATATAGACGTACAAGCGTTCGCATCGTGCTGTCTTTTTTCGCTCCGGCATCGGAGGTGGAAGCGCGACGCGTCGCCGAGAGAGACGAGTCGACGTTCGAGGTCAGGCACGCGAGTGTTGATTTTTCAAAGTATGCCTTTTCGTCGTTGGAAAGCTCCTCGCGAATCGAAAAACATGTACCTGCACAGGCGCACACACAGACGCGCCTCGTATACACATAGCGACCGGTTAATCTGCCGATAAACGCTCGGCGCGGCGATTACGCGCCTTTTACTCGACACCGCACGCCGCCGCCACCGCCGCCGCCGCCGCCGTCGTCTGCTTCAAAAGAATCCACCGCCGTCGGGTATCAGATTGCTTTTTGGGGTCGAGCCGAGCGTAAAAAACGAGGCAAGCTGCTCATTAACGCCGCCGCCACCGCCGCCGCCGCCGACGCCGCCGCTCCTTCTTGCGGTGTGTATAATGTCTCTCGCACACGCGCTGCCGGCGGCGATGCTGATGCTGCCTCCGACAAGGTCGACGCGGAGAGAGGCTTTTTAAAGAGAGCGAGAGCGGCGCCCGAAATTACCCTTTTCACGGCTCTCTTTCGAATGAATTGAGTAACTGCGATTGTTCGCAGTTGGCCTTTCGCTTGGCCCGCCTCGTTGCAGGGAGAGGCTTAATTTTTCAACGGCTCTTATAGCTCGTTAGCGAAGATGAAATTTTCACGCAACGCCGTCTGCGCCGCTTTGTCGTTGAGGTTTTTTATCGCGCAAACTTTCTGTCGATGCGATTGGAAGGAGTCATTTCTCACGGACAGCGAGTTAGTCAACTATTCATAACGAGTCTGGCGCTCTGATTTTTGAAAAATCGTTTCATTCCACTCCAACCATTTAATTATTTATTTATTATTTTCTCGACTATCGCCCGCGTATATTGTTGGAGTTTTTGTTAAAACTTAGTTGTAGTATTTGGAAATATTATTCAGTTCTTGTTTTATTGTAGCTGGGAAAACCCAAGAACAGATGCCGTGCCCAGTCCGTCGCCGAACTCTGTTTGTTGCCTAGGAAAAATACGTGCGACAAACAGGGCAATTAGGGATTAAGAAGGAGCGCGCTCTTTATGATACCCGCAGGTGAGCGGCGGGGGCTATTAAGAGGTATTGTAGTTTAGTTCTAACCGAATCGAGCAAGCGAGCAGTCGCCCAGTCGAACGCTTCACTGACATCTGACTACGCTGTCATACTCGTATTAATTTCTTGTTCTTTGTTTGTATTAATAAATACATTCACCTGCTTGATTTTTATTTTCAACATACATATATAAAAAAGTTCTGTTAATCATCCCACAAACAATACCATTAAAAAAAAAGCCAAGCTCACAGCAGTTTGAATACGCTTCTCGCGCGTCAAGCAAAGCATCCGCAAACTCGCTCGCTCGCGCGTCATCGGCAGCAATCTTCCCGCGGAGTTATAATTGCAGCTCTCGTCTCGTCGCGGTGCGCCACGCTCGCAACGATTTTCCATCATCGCCGCCTCTCCGGCGGCAACAACAATTGCCGCTCCGAGAGAGAGAGAGAGAGAGAGGGAGCTATCGCGTCCAGGACTGACCTGTTTGTTTTCTTCTCCGGATCCTATAGCTGCAACTATATAGATGTAATATAGCTACGATGCACAGCTATATATCTGTATACCGACGGCTGCGGAGTGCCGCAAAATAGCCAAAATATGATCTTCGCCGTACGCGCGGCTCCGGCTGATTTCTTCGGGAGTAGGAGAAGCGCGCGCCTTGAATATTCAGAGCCGGCGGCGGCGGCGGCGGCAGCTCGTTTCGGAGCGCGCAGGAGGAAAAAAAGCGCGAGGTGAGGATATTTTTTATGCGATGAATTTTCCAGTCTTATACGTGCTGCTTCTTTCAAGCCGGTCAAACAGGTGGGGGAGATTTTTCGATACGGATATGCTTGAATCTCGAAAGCGCATACGATTATAGCACACCGATAACCATCAGCGAGCGTTCGCGTCTGTGCCGTCGAATGTACGAATGTATAAACTACGCTTTAATAACAGATCGCGGCGACTTTTGTCCATACTTTTCGCGACACGACGCGCCAACTGGAACACGTACATTCATCGGGAGGTGCTGCGACGACGAAAATCGAGCCTGGAAATTAACGAGCTGATAAGGGCTGTATAAGCGCACGTGTGTGTGTGTGTACTTTGAAGCGCGAGGTAGCTCGCGCGGTTCGCGCCTTAATTAGGCACGCGTTCAGGGCGGCGTACGTTTCTCCTTTTGTCAATTAGGAGGAAATTTACGGGCCCCCGCCGATCGTAAGCTTTCGGGCGTTAGATTTCTTTTTATTTTTTTTCTGATTCCGATCGCGACCTCTCCGCTATCTCGATTGCCTCTCGATGACCCACATATAGCCGAGATTTTCCAAAACCATCTCTCTCCCCGCAGCGCTACTGGCACATACGCTATGGCTAAAATTCCAAATCCGTCATACGCAAAGTCACGCGCTGCGCTCGCCTCCCGCACAATAAATACAGCCGGTACCGAGCATCGCTCCACGTACACGCACACGGACACTCGCGCTATTCCAGCGTGCGCCATCAACATCGCACGTGCGCAAACTGCAGCGAGCCGCACGCGCAGCAAAGTTTTCGATCGTAAATCAAAGCGCAGCCGACTTTTGGCGCGCGGGCGGTCGAGAGAGAGAGAGAAAGCAGCGCTGCAGCGCCGGGCTAATTTAGAGTTTCGCGTCGCTCTTTTAACGCACGCGCGAAATTCCGAAGCGACGGCACGCGCGAGGCTGCCGTTTGTGTTGGGTGTACAAGCTCCATTTTCGTTCGTTTTGCCAATATGCGATATAAAAGTTCGAGCGCTCGGTTGCCCGATTGATTTCCTTCTCTCTTCTTTTCGGAGCTTTCTTAAGCACGTATGCCACGTTGTATAGATGCAGCTACACGTAGATGCAAACTAACCGATGCGCTGCGCGTAAAAAAAGACCGTATAATGCGCGAGAGCGTCCTTGTCGCGGCGGAAGCGGACGCGCGCAAAGAAATATCTCTCCGGATGATTCTATGCTCGCTCCTCTCGACCAGGTGAGTTTCACTCTCTTTTTTCAGTGGAAGCATTTTGGCTACAGTGCAGGACTCTGTATGCGTAAGTAGAAGATGTCGCGATTGGTAAGACGGCCGTCTGTTACTACTTGAACTCGCAAGCGTCAGAGTATCGTTATCCAAACCGTGGATACATAAAAAATTTCAAGAGCAAGCAGCGATTCATCTCCCGCGCGCGGACCCGTCACAATCGAAGCATTTCCCCTCAAAAAGTAAAAAAAATCTCTCTTCCAACGCAGCACCTCGCCGAAACAAAAAAGACTCGCGAAAAGACCTCGACCGCACGCAGAGCGAGAGAGAGAGAGAGAGAGAGAGAGAGAGAGAGAGAGAGAGAGAGAGCGACTCTGTGTACAGCGGCGAAATAAAAAGCGCGCGCGCTGCTCGGAGATATATATATATATATATATGTGTGTATGTATATAGCTCTCGCACGACAAAACACCGACGGCGGCGGCTGCACACGTACAGTCCACTCATCCGCTCGTTGATGGCTCACGGCTGGCAGCAGTCACCCGCCGCCCACCCCACTGCCTCCGCCGCGTGCCGTGTCGAGGCAACGCTCGCGCGCGCCCGCCTCGCATCAGCTATATACATATAGCTATATACGCCGCCGCGCGTGGGAGGAGGAGAGCACTTGGCGGCGCGCGTGCCGACGGGAGAACGTGCCGCCGTCGCCTCACTCCACCGCCCGCACACGCCCGCGCGCTCGTGTCTGTGAGTATGCATGCTATATCTATAGAGCAAGCGAGCTCGAACGGCTTCGGCCTTCCGCGCTTGGCTCGAGTTTCCCCCGGCGGCGGCTCATCGCTTCCACTCGACGCTGCCACCGCGAGCGAGAGTTTTCGCGCAGATAGATATATAGATATGCGCGCGCGATAGCGAAGCAGAGAGAGAGAGAGAGAGAGAGAGAGAGAGAGAGAGAGGAGTCTCTTTTGCGCGCCGGCTTAATCTCGGCCTGCGAGCGAGCGTGCCGCGTTAGAGAGGCTTGTACGTGTGCGTGCGTGCGTGTGTATACGATAGCGCGCTGGCGAGCTGGCTTTGCGATTGTGCAGGCTTTCGCTGAACGAAAAATAATGCGCGGAATTTTTGAATTAGCTCGATTTTCTACGTATTATCGAAGATTCTTCGCGAGTTTTTGAAAAGTTGGTACATGGCGGGAGAGCTTGCAAAAGAGATGACGTTGACGAAATTTCTTTGAAAAATGAAAACACCCTTGCAATGGATCGAAAATTTAAAAAAAAACGCGCGACTGAAATTCCTCCCGCTCCCCTCATTCGCTCCTCTCGACCGCGCCGCACAGTAGTAGTAGACCTCTCGCCGCGCGCGGCGTGCGAGCAGCAGCACTTCCACTTCTCTCGCTCGGGCTCTACATACGTATATCTATATACACAGAGCGGGAGCGCGCGCGCTCGGCGAACTTTTTTACGGGCGCTAAGCGCCTTCCCGGCTCTCTCTCTCTCTCTCTCTCTCTCTCTCTCTCTCTTGCGCGCGCGCCGGCGTGCCGCACACGCTCGTGCCGTGAGCGTGAACTCTCTCTCTCTCTCTCTCTCTCTCTCTCTTTCTCTCGCTCGCCCTCGCTTTATCCCGTGAAACGTGCCGCGCGTGCACGGACCGCCGCCTCGAGCGAGCAGGCGGTCTGGCGGGCGCGCGGGGGAGGGGCGCTGGCGGCGCGCCGGTGGCTGGCTGCTGCTGCTGGCGGCGGCGAGTCAGTCCGTCGACGTCGCTCTCGCTGCGAGCATCTCTCTCTCTCACTTGTACTCGCACCTTCTATATCCGCAGCCCTGTCTGTATACTCGCGGCTGCGTATATACATAAGCTCTGTACGGTGTTCTCGCGGTCGTCGCGACGGATTTTTGAATTTCCCGCGCGCGGGACTGTGTTTTTTTTTGAATTTTCGAGCACGGCGCGTCATCGCGCGTGCACGAGAACTGTGGCCTTCTTCGCAGGGGAGAAACTCTAGGCAGTGTCGAGGAGACAGTGCGAGTGTCGCAGAGATAAAAAGCGGCGGTTAATACGCGCGCGAGTGCAGCTGATAACGGTCGCGTTCGCGCGACGACAAGTGTTGGACGGCGCGGCAAGTCTCTCTCTCTCTCTCTCTCTCTCTCTCTCTCTCTCTCTCTCTCTCTCGCACTTCGACAGACAGACAGGCAGACACGCACTGCGCTGCAGTATACGGCACAGAGTCGAGCGGAGTGCACGTGGCGCCGCGAGCCGCGCGCTAAACGGCAGTCATCCTTTCCGCGAATGTCGCATACTCACCGAGTGTCCTATACAGACGGATAGGGCCGAAGAATCGCGAGGATAGGTCCGCTGATCGAGAAGAAGCCGAAGCCGCAGTGAAAGCTCGAACCGCGCAAGAGCCCAAGAGTCGGGACTGACGCGATGCTGATCATCTCGTCGGAGCAGAGCATCCGCGGGCGCAAGCAGCACGAGGCGCTGGGCTACTGCACTGGGCTGCTCGGCTCCTCCTTACGGGCCTGCTAAGATGACCGCGCGCGTACACTCGGCCAGGCATCATCAGCAAACGCATCAGCAGCAGCAAAATAGTCAGCAGGAGGTGAAACAAGCCACAACAGCAGCAGCGTCGGGAGCAGCAGCAGGGGGTAGCAGCAGCAGCACCGCGACAGGAAGCAGCTCGGCCGCGACGGCGGCGGCGGTCGTTGCGGCGGTTGCCCGACTGCACCAGCATCAGCTGCAGCAGCTGTTCGTCGAGGAGTCGAGCACCAGCCCGAACCCCAGTCCCTGTACGACGCCGAGTCCCGGTCCCAAACTCGCCGACGGACGCAGAGTGAGTTCTCATACATCTCACTAGAATATTCACCTTCTCCACCTGCGCTAAGCCTTGTTGCCCGTCATCGAAGCTATCAAAAACTTGCCCCCGCACACGAGGTGCCTCTATGCACAGGCAAACACACGCGCGCGTCAAATCCAATCGCGCCGGGGGGGCGTACGGAGCACGTGCCGCGCGGTTTCGTCCTTCGCCCCCCCTGCGCCTCGTGTGTGTGCACATCCGTACACACAGGCGGCCCCGTCGCGTGCAGAGCGCCTGTAGCAGTGTGTACACGCACATATGCACGAGCAGGGATAAGACGCGCAGCAGGAGCCCCCGAGGCGCCAGCAGGGAGCGCTCGTGATCTACGCGTGCGGGGGGATGCACGCACGTGCGGCCGGCGCCTAATGAGCCGAGGCCGCTACATGTACCGCGTCGAGTGCGGGCTGTACGCGTATAACGTATATAAAGTGGGCCATGCGTGTGCCGAGAGATTATATTATAGGAGCGGACCGTTTGCAGCTAACTCGTGAGGTTTTTCGCGAATACTTTCGCGCATTCCTGCAATGTATACGCGAGTATACTCTGAAGAAGCTTCGATAACCGCTCCGCAAGTCCTCGTACCGTTCTAAAGTCACTCGGAAAACCACCGCGAAACTCAAACTTCATAGCGGCCGAGAGGCGCGAAAGAAAAAGAAGCCCCCATCCGTCCTCTCTATCTCCAGAAGCGCGCATCAGCAGCGCAGGCCGGCGCGAATCCCCCGCCTATGCAGGAGGGCACTTTGCCAAGTAGACGCGCGCGGTATATAGAGAGAACGAGTCGGCTGCAGCAGCACGCGCGAAACTTCAGAAGGCTCGGCTATACAGTCGCGCCTCTCTTATTTGAATCTCCTGACTCGCACCAGCCGCCGCCGGCCGCTCCTCCTTTTGCTTCCGCGATTCTCGCAGGCGCCAGACTCGAGCGAGAGAATGCGAATGCTGCTGCTGGCCGATAATTCATTCAGAGTAGAGAAGTTCTCAGCTCCGGCGGTCTATTTTTCCCCGGGCGGACATGCCGGCTAACTTTATCGACTCCTTCGAAGGACGCGTTAATTTTCCTGCACTTTTTGCCAGGCGGGAGAAATTTTAACCAGGCCTGGCGAAAATTGACGTGAAATTGTTAATAAGCCGAGCGCGCGAATTAACGCGCATGACTCACGTACACTGCTGCGCGTGTGCGAAAATTGCCCGAGGCGTCACGGTCGCGCTGCTCGAAATTCCGCAGCCTCGATCGCTCTTGCTATTATTGCTCGCGATGTGTTGTAAAAAAATGAAATACGTATAATAACGAGCGTCGCTTTGTGCCTTTCTGCCCCCTCCCCCCCCCCCCACCCCCCCTTCTGTGCACAGGCGAACAAACCACTGATGGAGAAGCGACGCCGAGCCCGGATCAACCAGTCGCTGGCGGCTTTGAAGGCGCTGATCCTGGACAGCGCGAGGCTCGAGAACACGAAGCACAGCAAGCTCGAGAAGGCGGACATACTCGAGCTGACGGTGCGTCACCTGCAGAGGCAGAGGTCTCTAGCCCAGCCTGGACTCTCCAGGTACAAGGCCGGCTACCAGGACTGCTCCAGAGAGGTACGTTTATTATTGGAATACTTCGATTCGAAAAAGGCGCGCAAAAAATAAATCGCGAGCAGCGAGATAAAAGCATAAGCCTCCCGCACGCACGTACTGCACACGGGCGCGCGTATAAATATCAAGCGCACCGATCGCGATCGTATCGCAAAGCGGCGGCGGCGTTCCGTGACTGCATGCGCGACTCGCTCGATTTAATGCCGTCGCCTCGTGCTCCTTTTCCTTCCGTCCTCCCGCTACTAGCTGCTGCGTGTGTGCACACATAGGTGCGCGAGCTCTCTGAACAAAGCCGACTGCACACGAAAAAGAGAGCTTTTTTTCGAGCGGTGGGGGGATTGATCGCATCTGCTCGCGGGCGCGTGTGTTTGTTTATATAAGCTCTCGATGGGTCGCGGCTATTGCCATTATCTTATCTGCGCCCGCGACGACATGTGCGCGATGTGGGAGAGAAATTTTTAAATAGCTCGCGAATTTAAAAGCGAGAGAGAAAACGAGGTGCAACCCTTCTTCTTTGGCAAAAAGAAATAGCCGCCCACGCTGGAGAGCAGCAGCCGATTCGAAATCCCCGCTATATGCATAGGTGCGGTGGCACGCCTCTGGTTATCGCGGAATTATACGAGGGGGGGGGGGGGGGGGAATATAGCGGCCGACTACCGGAGCCTCTCTCGGCCGTCGTAAATCGCGAAAGGAAATAAAAGCGCGCCGCCGTCGATATTTATACGCTTTCGCTCTTTTTCTCTCTCGCTGCGCAGCTTGTCTTTTTCCTCTACAGAGAGAGCATGCCGCGCGTAGCGTCGATTGCCATTGTTACGAACATCAATTAGTCGGGACTGGACTCGTAATCGCCCGAGCTTCTAGAAAAAAAGATTTAGCTCGCGGTTATAGCTGCGGCTACTTCGAAGCTTACGAGGCGGACAATACTTTTACCGCGAGTATGTACGGCGTACATCGCAGAGCCGCGCGAATTTCATAGGCGCGCGCGTGCGAGCGGCGAGTGACGCGCGCATAATATAGCGGCTCCGACACGTTCCGTGCGTCACGCTATATATAATTCTCGCTCGCCTATACTGCCTCGCGCGATCGCTTAGGCTAGATGGCTGCTTCTGCGCGGCGTCGGCCGACGGGTTTCTCACGCTTGTTCATTGTGCGTGTGTGTGCTGTAGTCTAGAGGCGACGCGACGTTTCTTCCCTGTTTGTGTGTTACGCATTATACTTATATTATAGAAAATTAATAGCCGCCATAATCGTTCCTCTTAGCAATTATTTTATTACACTTGCCAAGCGGTTTGTTACTGTTATCAAGCATTTTTTCCGTGTATATCTATATGCATGTACACACACAATTCGAGGCGTGCGCGCGCGCGCGACCGACTTTGCTTCCCCCCCGCGAACGAGGCAATGAAAAAGCGGCGGTGGGGCGGAGAGCTGGCTAGCGTTGTTTTCTCTTTTTGCGACGCGCGCGAGCGAGCGTCCGATTAATAATGTAACGCGACTGATTGATGATGCTTTACCATTGCTCTCTCTCTCTCTCTCCTCGAGCTTTCCAGCTGTTTTCATTTCGCAGCGGATGTCGAATCGGATACCCAATTCGCGCATACCCAGGCAGCCTCGTTTTCTGCTCGCGCGGTTTTCACTCGGCACGAGACGAGCGACGACGGCACTTCGAATAATTTAGCGAACCAGACGCTCCTGCGGAGTTTTATTGAAATGACGCCGATTAGCAATGAGCGGGCCGAGCTGCATCCGTTATAGCTAGACGCGCATCCATGTCGGGATTTCTTTTTTAAAAGCCAGCTCGTCTGGCTTGGATCTTCCAGGTGAGCCGCTACCTCGACGCGCCGGACATAATAACCGGCAACACGACGCCGCTGGAGCCGGCGTTCAAGCAGCGTCTGCTCCGACACCTGGACAGCTGCGTCTCGGAGCTCGACCTCGACCTGGGCTCGAGGCCGGACTCCGGCCTCGGCTCGAGTCCCGGCAGCGTGACGGACCGAGTCCTCGGTCCTGCTAGCCCCGGACCTCTGGACCCCCACCAGCAGGCGGTGGCCACGGCCGCGGCCGCCGCTGCGGCGGCCCACTGCAGCGCGGCCCTCGGCGCCGCTCTGATCAAGCAGGAGATGCCCGAGCTCGTGGAGGCCGCCAGAGCCGACAGCAGCACCGCCCCCGGGGACGAGAACAACAACAGCAGCAGACCCACCTCGGCCTTCGCGCCGATGCAGCCCGGCGCCGTGCCCGTGGTGCCCGGGATGGAGCAGCCCGGGAGCAGCCAGCCCAACAGCATGCTGTCCGTCGTCCAGGTGAGTTGCCTCCCCGCGCGCGATCGCCCGCTCGATCGCTTGGACAGCCGCGTACAAGGATCGATCCCCGAATCTCCGAATCTCCGAATCTCCGAATCTTCCAGGTGATCCCCTCCCGCCTGCCCGACGGCCAGGTGGTCTTCCTGCTGCCGAGCCACTACGTGCAGCTGGCCGCGGCGGCGGCGGCCAACGGCATCAGCATCGGGCCCAACCCGCCGACCGCGATCTGGGCCGCGACGAACATGTCCCTCCTGAAGGCGACGGACAAGCTGATCAAGAGGCCGCTCTGCGACGAGCCCCAGCAGGACTGGCCCGACGCCGCGGCCCTGAGCGCCGGGCTCAAGCCCCCCAAGAGTCCCCGGGTGGAGGCTCCGCCGACGGAGCAGCCCCTCGACTTCACGACGAGCAGCGCGAAGAAGCTGAAGGCCGCCGCGGCGAGGTACATGGCCCAGCAGCAGTGCGAGGCCGCGACGGCGATGCTCGGCTACCCGGAGGACCGGCCGCCCCCTAGTCAGCCCGTCGAGGCGTCGGTCAAGCCCGAGGAGATGTGCGCGAAGCCGGGCCTGCCCAAGCAGGAGCTGCCGGCGGTCCCGGCGACGACGACCCTCCTGCCCGAGGCCGAGAGCAACAGCCGGGGGAGCCCGCCCGAGGGCGTGCAGCCGGTCAAGGACGAGGAGGGCATGTGGAGACCCTGGTAGATAGCCTGCATATGGAGTTATAGAGCCCGGCGCTTCTGTGTATGTCCAGAGACTCTGGCGCGTCGTCGAGAGAAATAGAGATAGAGAGAGGGAGAGACAGACACGACGTACGCTGCAAGTGTATCGCTTTGTTAGTTTGTAGTGCACCGCGAGCGCGCCGAGAGAAGGGCGACAGACCCTTTCGTATACGCGTAGAGCGCGCATCGGACTCGCACCCACTGCGACTTGAACAACGAAACGTCGTCTGTTTTTCCGTCAACACCCTTCCCTTTCGACGACTCTAAGCGCACGCGTATGACGTACCGCGTACACAATGTGTACAGAGAAGAGCTGTGTATAAGAGAGAGAGAGAGAGAGAGTCGTGCGCATAGCGACGTTCGCGATTTTCCCCGAGTATTACAACTTGATACAACAACGTAGTCTGGTTTTCGTCGCTCCCGCACGAACCTACTGTGTACATATAGAGATGCGCGCCGCATCGAACTACGAGGATATGAATATTGCATAGATTTATTTTAATGTTATCTAGGTGTATATCGAGAGCGAGATAGTGACGATTATTATCGTGTGTATATTGGGCGGATCGAGTGAGTCGAGTGAGAGAAGAGAGTACGGAGAGAAGCGAGAGTATAAGATGTGAAAGGTGTGTAGGTAGGAAGTTACTTGGTAATTCCACCGTTTTAATTGTCTCTGTAATTGCTAAATATGTAATTGCGATCCGGTCTCATAAAATTCAATGTACTTAGTGACGTGCAGTCAATACACGCAAATATTGAACTACGCAAAGCAAGCCTTCTATTTTTTCATCGCCCATTCCTTCCAATTTCAGCTCCGAGCACACGCGTATACTGCAACAGTTCAATCGCAGGTGAGTTCTAGCACGCATCGAAGATAAAACCAAACTACACGCATACCAAAAAAAAAAAAAAAAAAAAAAATCGTCTCGAGAGCGCGCGAAGATTAGAGAGCGGCCGAAAATTGATAGGGTCATTCCGCTGCCCCAGGGCGTGTCGGCCGTCCGTCAGAAAAAAGCGAGCCGCCACCCTTTCTGCCGCTTCGGCGTCGATTAGCGTCGAGCGAGCACGCGAGCATAAACGTGTAATTGCGCGGTATCGCGCACGCGCGATATCTGCACCTGCCCGGCGGTGTACGCTGTGACGCTGCGGGTAATTGAGAAAAAAGAGGGGGACTAATCGCGTCGTTGCACAAAACAAGTTACGTCTTCATTTTTCAAAAGAATCAATTAACTCTGAAACAAATTAGGTCTTACTCGGACTTGGAGCAAGCAACGCCAGGAAGGATTCAATTTCCATGACTCTGTACATGCATATACACTCGCTCTCGATCCCAAAAGCCATAACCAGCTTATACAGGCATCGCCGGCATTACAGCAGCAGCAGCAGCAGCAGCAGCAACAGCGCCGCGGGGAATCTCCTCTCGGAAATGACTCTCCTCTTTTTGATGCAATTTAACTGCCGCGCTCGCGCCTATCGTAAGTGGCATTAAATTGAATTCGTTCTCGAAAGAGTCCTCCTCGTGTCAAGTTTGCAGCGGAGCCGACCAGTTGTACTTTTTCCTGCGCAGTCTCGTCTTCGGCATCCGTTAAAGAGATCGAGACGGAGAGATATAATCGTCTTGGTTTTTTGGCTGTAGGCTGCGAGAGCGAAGCGATGGGATATCTTTTCAATGCATCGCCGAGATACAGCGGGGGTCTGATTAACACGTTGAAAAATCAGGAATCGCAGCTTCGATCCCGCGAAATATTTTTCATAATTATCATCGCACGGAAATGAAAGTGGTGTTGTAGCGAGGCTCTTAGCCAAAGTGTGCAAGATTCTGGGATTAAAGAGTCAGACGTTAGTAGAATAAGCAATTTTGGACTATGGCTATCTTAAACTCCGAGGGCTTCTGGCCGACGATATTCCCCTCGTAAAGTCATAGCTATATCAATGCATTTGGCTTCGCCAAAGCTACCACTCCGTACATCTTTCACTATATTCGGTATATTGTAGCTGCATCTTATTCAGCTGTCCCCAAACCCGTATCGAACCGTAACAAGAATCTCCTTAGAGAGTCGACGAGACTTCCCAGGACCAAAGGAGGTGCAAGAAGACAGCTCTCCCCGCGCCTCTCAGTAGAGAACAGCAGCAGCTGCGGTAATTGTCGTGCGCGCGCGCGCGTCTCCCTGATTAGCCTTAAAGATCACAGGGCGCTCGAGGCTGCGACCGGCCTCCTCTCCTTCTCAATTTGCCCTGATTACGCGCTCTTTTTCCCTCGGTTTTTAAAGGGCTATTACACGGCGACGACGAGGACGACGAGTTGCGCGCGTGGTGCTCCCTTTCGGGGGTCCGAATATGTTGTGTGTGCATTATTCAACGCGGATCGCGAGACGCGATATTTTTTTTCTGGCGATTCGGCCGTAAAAATCATCGTTAAACGACGGCTAATGGGGTAACGAAAACGCTCTCGCACCGCGTTAAAAATTAAGCCTCGCGTCCGCGATTTTTACTGTACGTACCCTAAGGAATTCGACGAATATGTGCGATTAAAAGACCGTATAATCCTCGCGGCGAAACTATATAGTGGCGGGGCCTGTGGAAAGAAAGGGATTCTAATCTCGCGCCGAATGAAATCTCGTTAAGGCTCGTCTTTTCACGCTCTGGCCGGATTATGGCTGGCGCGGGAGGATTTGCAAACAGAAATGTAACAAGATTATTCGGCAGAGCTCGTCCCATGATTATGTTTAGCGCGGCGGCGGCGATGAATTCCATGTTATTCTAAAAAGCCTTCTTCTTTCTCCGGCGTCTCGTCTCCTTCTCAGGCTGATTAGAATTGTCGGAGTCGATTCGCGGCGAGGCGGACCGTAAGTGTCCGCCCAAAAATCGCTCCTTTGATCTCGCGCGCGCGCTGCAGCTCTCTTTTTCGCAATAATATCACACCAGAGCCAGGCGCGAGGGAGGCAGCTGAGTGCGGACTTTAATTCACAAGGAGACAGTCGGATTATAAGCTTTCTTCTATTCTATACGCAGGGGAGACTTTTTTAAATTTTCGTCGCGAGTTAAAAAATTGCGCTACAATTTTCCTGGTTTTTTCCATCAGAATTACACGCTGACGGAGATTTACCGCTCCGGAACATGCGCGCGCGCGCAATATCAGGGCAGCGGCGTCAAAGCCGTGCTTTGTAATTTCAAAATTCGCGAACGCGTACAACCCGCGCTGACTTTGGCTTCTGCTTCAACAAAGGACGTGTATAAGGGGTCTGCATTTTGTTCTGAAAAACTCTGAAAAAATTACCCCCGAATTTCAAGCCCCTCCGCAGAGCGCATATCGAAGGGACCGGAGGCGACAGCGCGTTAAATTCAATCAAAGCAAATCGTAGCTCTCTCGGCAGCCCCTAAGAGACACCGCGCACCCTTCTGTCTATCTGGGAAGCTTTTCCCTCCTCGTTAGGATTAATAGTGCACGAGAGGCATAAGTGATTCTTCGCCGATCGATTAGCTGCTGCCTTTTTAATCATAATCTTCGCGTAATTCGATAAATTTCACGAGTTGCGAACGGCCGTCGTCCTCTCGTACGAGGCGCACATCCCACCCCCCAGCGTTCGTACATAGCCGCAAAAATGTATATAAGCACCTGAAGCGTCGTATAAGGCAGAAAGCCGCGTCGCGCTGCACAAAGACACACCGCTTTATAATTACACTCGCGCCATCGGGATTCGCGCGTGTAACGAGCTCGAGAATCGCAGGTGTGCCTCTTTAGGCAACGATTTAGCCTCTCGGCTTGCTTCCCGGTAATTTGCCGTCTCTCTCGCCTCTGCCTCCTCTGGAGGGGCTTTTTTTTCCTCTTGCGCTTATAGCGCACGCGACCGCGCGCCGCTGCGAAACGAGACGAGAGAAGAGAGAGAGAGAGAGGTCCGGGAGGCGTAATTTTATGGGACTTTAAGGATATGGCCGATACTTTGGATTTTGATACAGAGCTGCGCGGTAGCCGAGCCGGAGTTAAAGGGATTGTTGCCCCCGCGCGTTGTTGCGGCGATCTATACTTATACCGTATTTTCGTATACGGGGCTTAGTTTTTATCGTTACCGCGTAATGAGTAGCTCAGAATAAGGGAACGATAAAATTAATCATCGACTAGACAAATTCTCGATATTATATATAACAATTTTTTATAATTTTCGTCATCGCAGTGCATTGCACATATCTCTCTTCCTATACTCTCCTCTGAATATGCAGGCTCACCTCTCCTATATATATCTATATATATAACACACTTGCCCACGTACGCGTACTCGTATTATATTTAGGTATACACGCGAGAGCTTACGCTCGGCGCGCAGAAGCCCTTCGTGTTATAAAGATCGTGACGACGCGTAATTCGCGCGCGAGAGAGCACGAGGCATCCTCATAAATCTTTCATTAATGCAAATTGCCCGAAAGCGCGAGCTGCCGGCGGGACACGACAGATGCGCAACTGGCCTTTGACGACGACTTTTCGCCTTTTGGAGATGTCTTTTCTATTCGGTTTCGGTCGACTTTTTAGATTGCGATAACAAATTGCGAATTTCGTATTATTGTGCGTTGGCTTAAGATCGATGGCGATGTAAGTTCGCATTCCGCGGATGCTGCAGCTGTCTTTCAAACATTTTATCGTCATTTGTATTCGACGAATTCGTCGTTACCGCGATGAAATGCAAACGAGAACGAGTCGTGTTTTTCTTTCAAAAACGTGCGCTGGCGCTTCGCAAACTCGATGTAAAAAAAGAGTCAATCGCTGAAAAGAGACAAATCACAACTTTACAAAAGCCTAACACCATTAAAATCAGCGATTGTTCACACGCGTTCGTAGGCTTTCGCTCGCTATCGCTAGCGTCCTCTACGTACTCGGCGAAAAAAAGTAAGCCGATAAAAAAAAAAGGAAAAATCGCTCGATCCGATAAGGATTTGCATAAATTAGCGATGGGCGCGCGACGGCCTGGGCCGGACGAGGAAAATTTTGGCCGGAAAAAAAAATGCTCCAGGTGAGGCTCGAACTCACAACCCCGGCATTGCTCACGTAACACTGTCTTATAAGTACCGTGCGCTAACCAATTGCGCCACTGGAGCAACTGGAATAAAGCGCTCGAATTGCCGAGTGCGCTCGAAAATGGCGTCCTGTGGATTGTTTAACGACGTAGGCGCGGGAAAAATCACTCGCTGGCGATTTTCGCCGTTTCTTCGCGTTTGGATGGAGTTGCGGTTGGGGAATATCGATGCGACGAGTCTGATCTTCTCATCCTACGCACAGTGTCATCGTTAACCAACAAGATAAACAATCAATGACCTTTCCTCGAAAAGGGAACCGGCCTCGCAGCGCGTCAGCTCAAAAAAAAAAAAAAAAAAAAAAAAGAAAAAAAACCCGCAAGCGACACTCTTCCTCACCCCCGGCGGCTTGGCTACACCGCGTCCTTTCAAGTTCCAAGCCACGCAAGCTGCTTTATAGCAGTTAAAACCACCTGTTACACGCAGCCCGCGAGAGAGAGAGAGAGAGAGTCGCTGCGCGCTATCGTGTCCCCCTCGCGCGAACTCCCTCTCGGCTTTTTCCTTTTTAGCAGCGCGCCGCAAAACGATCCGCGCGAGCTTCAATTATTCGCCCTCGAGCTTTTTCCCCGCTCGCAGATATGCCAAGATAGGGTGTGCTGAGACCCCTGCACGCTTGTTTCTCGCCAAGTGCGGGGGTCCGAGTACGTCTCGTTCTCCATCTTGCCAAGTGCGTTCGGTTATCTGACAGCCGCGTAAACACGCTGTTTCTATATATGTACGCTCGAGTGAGTATTAAAAAACTTTTTCTTCCCGTTTAAAAAACTCGCTAGTAGCGCGATCGACTCGTACAACGAAAATATTAGGCTATGCCGAGGGCCAAATGACCCGTCATTTTCGGCTTATTATCGCGAAATAAGCACGCCCCTCGCAAGCTGCGCCGATCATCCTCGCGCTTCTTATTAATCATCGGTTACACTCTTGCTCTCTCGCTGCATGTCCTTACATTATTGCACCTGATACACACGCGCGACTACTGTATAATTCGAAATTCGCCGCGGCTGCTTATGCGCGCGCGCGCGCGCGACTCCTTGAGAATCTGGCTGCAGGGATGCTGAAAAGACGGAGAGGTGGTAATTTTGCTTTTACCTATATAAGATGCTTGCATATTTAGAAACGGCTATAAAATAAGGGCATACATCGTTTATTCGTGTAACAAAGGAATGAAATTATAGATTGCGTGTAATGTGGAAATTAAATTGTCTCGTTATATCGATACGGCATATAAAACACTGGGCCACATTTCGCATGGGGCACCATATTCAGAGACAGCAGCGCCATCCGTCGGGCGGAACGTGTCGTGCGCTATCTGCCTACGATAAATGATAATTCGTGTACCCGATGCGGAAATCGATGTGTAAAAGTATACGCGGGCATCCGACTTGCCATATATTCGCTGGCGCTGATAAAGTTGGTTTCTTCAGTAGCGCGAGCGGTTAATCCAAACTCTGATGCACAGTATTGGCGACTCGATGCCTTTGTATATAACAGAAGAATACCATTTCTAAAACATATTTACATAATACTATTTGCGCATGCAGAATAAGTCGATAATATATTGAATATGGCCTTCACGTGGTAGATTTCAATCGATATTATCTGCTGCTTTATTAAAGCTGAAATAATGAAGTATGCGCAAGGATATATGTTTGGACTGGATCGGGAGAGCTAGAGAGAAGGGAATTTATCGAAAGAAAAGAAAGACTTTTAAGCAAAGATTAATACTGACGCATCGCATTTATTAAATTATTAATCATTACTCGATATACGACGTATCATATAAGTACAATATGGTTGTGCATTGCAGTTTCATAAAAAATGTTATGCCTCGTAGCAATTATTACGATATAACGATATTTATATATACGAGATATACATGTACATATATTTATAATAATTTGATATCTTCGTCGCAATTCTCATCTCCCACGCGCAGTTTATTGTTTTTTTGTTTAAATCGGTAAATCATCATCATCTAATTTATCCTTCTTATTATAGTATGTATACCTTTTCGATATACTTAGACTTGCAGTCTCTAATTCGCCACTGGTGTAATAATATATATATATATATATATATATATCATATGTATATAGTGTACTATATCCCATCGCCGTAGTAGTCGTCCTTCTTTTTCTCATCAACTCTCTCTCTCTCTCTCTCTCTCTTGCATATGCTACTCTTTTTCTTATTATACGCATTCGCTCTTCCTACATATGTATCATCGCCTGCACTCTCCCCTCTCACTCGAGTTTGTTTTTTGTTGTTTGCAGTTTGCAGTTGCTTCAGCTTTTTTTCTTCTTATTTATACATCGAACCTCCGCCGCGCTTAGAGCTTTTTGTACCAGAAGAGATAATGCTCGCCTTCGCTGATCAGCAAGTTGTCCACTCCTGCAAGAAGAATATTCGTTATAAATTGCGAACAATCAAAAGTTACGTTTCAGCTTTATGGGTGTAAGAAGAAAGCTTCGAATCGCGAGTCACCTCCGGGAGCGACGAGTTGGTTTCCGGGGGGCGAAGAGGGCTCCGGCGGTGCCGGGAGCCTGTACAGCAGCCAGTAGTGGTAGCTCATCGGTTCCTCCTTGTATCCGGCGAGCGTGTGCACGTAGTGTCCGTTGGGCCACTCGTAAGCCGAGAACTGGAAGTTCGGCGAGCGCTGGGCCGCGAGGACCATCACCTCGTAGAAGCTCTCGTTCTTGGGCGCGCTGAGGGTGAGGTTGTAGATCTCGTCGACGTCGCTGCCCACCCAGAGGGTGTAGCTGATGTTGACCGGCGGGTTCTGCTGCTGGTTCTGCCGGAGGATCGACGTGGCCGAGAAGCTCGACTCGTCGTCCTCGTCCTCCTCCTCGACTTCCTCGTTGTTGTTGTTGTTGTTGTTGTCGTCGTCGTTAGCTGCTGGGGACTGGCTGCTGCTACTGAAGCTTGCGCTCGACTGGCTGCTGCTACTGCTGGTCGAGGCGGTGGGCAGAACGACCGGAGGCGTCGTCGGGCCCCGGTTCACCGGCAGCGCTGTTATCTCACCTACTGATCAGACCGTTGCAATTCGCATTCCGATCCAAGTATACTTAAGACAGCAAGTATTTTAGAGAGACGCGTTATACCATTGATGCCGGCGATCCTGGGCGGTGGGCTGTCCGTCAGACCCTGGCCGCAGTCGAGCGTCCTGATGCTGGACATGCCCCTGGGTGCCAGTCCCAGGACGGCCTCGGCGGTGCTCCTGACGTCCCCCTCGAAGCTGCCGTCGGGCCTCTGTCGGTGGGCCAACCAGAGGACCGCCGCCGAGCGGTTCCAGTTGTCGAGGGGCTCGTTCTCGACCTCCTCGAGAGCTTGCATCGCCAGGCCGGTGGTGCGCAGGTCGCCGAAGCTGCCGTCGCGACGCTGACGCTGGGCCAGGCGGAGCGACGGCTTGCGCACCAGGTGCTGCAGGTTCCGGTGCCGGTGGTCCTGGACTATGCAGCGCAGGGTCATTATGCCCATGGCGACCGTGTCTGGAATGAATTTTCCTCTTGTAATCGAACGTAAGCTGAGCGCATTTCAGCGCATTACAGCGCATTACAGCGCGGGGGATATTTGAGTATTAAGCTTAATATCCGAACGATGGGCGCGTGCATTGAAAAGCTCGCCGCTGCACGTGCATATTTCGATTCGCGCGAACAATGCGGACAGCCGCACGCTTGAATACTGCATGCAGCGGAATTCGAGCGTTTCCCGGCCGCAAGTGTCTGCACCTATATCTTTCGAAAATCGATCGGCTGCGCACTGCGCGCAGCGGGTATATATTTGTAGGAATCTTGGGGGAATAATATGTCGAGAAAAAGTCGATAATACCTAACTCACCGACATTCTGCTCCTGGACGGCGTGAGCGATCTCGAGCAGCCGTCGCATCTGCCTCTTGCGCACGTGCGCCTGGGCGTTACAGGCTGCCAGTGCGGTCAGGGCGAACTCGTAGTCGGTCGGCGGCTCGTGGTGCTGGAGCGTGCCGATGAGGTCGTGCCCGTGGAACTGACGAGGGTCCATGCACATGGCGTTCAGGGCCAGGGTGTAGCGGGCCAGTCGCACTGGCGAGCTTCCCAAATCCCGGTGTCTGTGGAGCCGATAAGCGCGTGTGTTTTTATTATTATTTATCTTCCGGAAGACGACAATCCGCGAGCAATTTGGAGCGAACAGCGCGCCCGTGTTCTCTGCACGATGTCTCGGAATCAGAGCGAACTCGCGGCGATTCGCGCATTGTGGATAAAAAATCGATATTGTATATCTCAACACAGCGGAGAAGGAAAAATTATTCATACATCGTTTGCGAGTACCGTCCTCGTGCACGCGCGCGTCTCACCCGCGGGAATTCCATCGGAGATTTGAAGTAACGGAAAAATTCCTTTTTCATATTTCAGCGAGGGCTGCGAATTTGGCCACGTTGAAAATGTTTAATCCTCGCTCTCACCTCCAGAGCAGCATGACGATCTCGAGCTCCATCTGCTTGGTGCTGAGCTGCATCTCGAGGCTAGCCGGCGGCGGGACGTCGTCGTCTCGCGAGAGATTGGCCATTCGCAGGGCCAGGAGCACCTGCTGAGTGTCGTTGCCCCATCCAGCCTCCTTGTCCCGCTGACTCCAGAGCCAAGCGCTCGCCCTCTCCAGCACGGCATCGGCGTCGGCTTTGCCCGCATTGACTGCTGCGCGCGACTGCTGCGGCTTTCCGCCGTTACCCCGAGCTCCTGCGATCGTGTTACACGATATATATATATATATCATATATCATATATCATATATCATATATCATATAGGATTGAAGCTCGCAGAATGCATCAGTGTTTCGAGCCGACGTATACGAAAGCTTTAGCGCAAATATTGCAAGCTTTACGACCATTCCGCGGCGGCCGCGCTGTGTAATAAAAGGGAAACGATGAAAATTTTAATCACCGCGCAGCGTTGCTTTTTAAAACGAATAATGGGCCGACGGGTTATTTAATGAGATTTCGGCCGCACATCGAAAGCGAGCGCGCGCACCGGTGCGAGAAGAATTTCAAAGCTGCTGTGGAATAATGAAATTCCGCGCGCGCACGCGATAGCGAGTGGGCCGGAAAATGCGCGGATACAGGCGCGCGATTCGTTGCATTTTCTCCCGCAATATACATCGATGTATTTGTTTCGCGGATTTAACGTTACGGTTAATTAACTCCTGCCACAGGCTTTGTTCGTTTATCATTATTACCATTATCGTGTAATTTACGTAATTAATCAACGAAATAACGATCGCCTATTCTGCAGTATAGATATATGTAACCGCATAAGCTCGTTGTTTCGCGCTCGCCGGAACAGCTTCTATTTTGCTGCTTATGCTATACACATACACAGAGCCATTATCTAGCGCTTTCTTTTCGTACACGGCAGCGCGAATACAGCGTGCGCGCTTCTTTTTAATACAGTGGAGAATTTACATATAAGACCATGACGCTTCGGCGCGAACGAGCGGGCAGGTTCAAGCTTTTTAGCTGCAGGCGCGCTCTGATAATGTTCGTTGCGGTTCTTGTTGTAATTTAGCTCGAGCGAGAAATTTTGTTTACGTTGTTCCGTTGCTTGCGCTGATGTAAATTATTCGCTAATGATAGTGTAATACATGCGGAAAGCTCTCGCGAGCGAACTCTGCAGGCTTTTTATGTGAATGCCTCGACGCAACGCGAGTAAAAAGAAAACCCGTGCACACACAAGTGTCTGACGAAGCTGTGTGTAAAGTATACATGTACATACAGGAATGCAAAGTGCACTCACCTTCAGCCCTGGCGAAGATGCAGATCCAGCCGAGCAGGAAGAGCAGGGTCAGCGCCGCCATGTTTGCTCTGCCCCACATTATCCTGTGGGCCGTCGTTATATAACATGTATATATAGATATACCTATATTATTAGCAAGATGCGCGTATACGGGGGGCGAGATTAATTAGCTGCGGCCAACGCGGTTTTTCCGGCGAGCTTTTTCACTCTCTCTCTCTCTCTCTCTCTCTCTCTCTCTCTCTCTCTGTCCCCCGAGTTATAGTTGAATTTCGTACTTGAGCTCGCGAGATGAGGATGTGAAAATTTAAAGAATGCGCGACGCTTATCCGCTTTGTTGCATTATTTCAAAGGGATTATCGCGCAAGTCGCGTGACAAACATATATAACTTTTTTTCTAATAACAAATCTTTTCAATGCACCCTAACCGAGGCCAAAAGGATCTCCAGCCGCTGATACAAAAGGTACCGCGAGCTATAGCCAAAGGGAATTTTCTCAAAAGACGAGAGAGTAGCCTCCATACATAAAAGCCAATGCTTCTGGCCAGTGCTCCCCCTGTCTCCTGGCAACCGGAGCTCATAACATTTCCTCTCCTCCCGAGTGTTACATAAATTCAGCCCTCTCGCGCGCAGCAGTCACTCAGAAGTTAGATAATCGGATCGCTCCGACATGCAGCTCGCGGATTATTTTATACGCGTATACGCACATACCACCTTCGCCGCATCAATCAAAGCCGTGCGAGAGGATTATTCGGTTTTTTCTTTCCACCCCCGCGCTTCAAAGGGCCTACGCGAAAGGTAGTCGAAAGGGCTGCGACGTCGATGTAAAGCGCGCGTGTAATGTCGAGCTCTCTCTCTCTCTCTCTATATATATATATATATATATATATATATATATATATATATATATATATATATATATATATATATATATATATATATATATATATATATATATATATATATATATATATATATATATTGCAAAACACGCGATACGCTGTTGTTGTTGACGTCAAACGGCCTGTAAGTATCGACCTGGCGATTCGATTCCCGCCGCGCGGGGACTATTACTGAGAAACTATTACTACAGAGCGCGGTATTGGCAATAATACTTTAGTTACGGAGCAATAATCCCTCAAAGCGGCGCTCGGCTCAAAGGGAAATCGCCGAACAAAGAGTCTGACGTCGGCGGCCAAGGCGAAACAAAGCGGCCCGATAGAAAAATAAAGAGATAAAGAAGCTCTCCCGTTGCAAAAGTTCGATTTTCGAGCAATTGCGCGTAAGGCCAATCGATATATCGCGACGTCTAGTGCCTTCACCTGCGCGCGTATGTACGGCTTATACACGAATCCCTCGTCTCTCGCTCCAACACATTGTCTCCGCCGCTATACGAGCTGCTCCTCGCGCGATAGCGAACAATCGATGCGGCCCGCTTCGCGCTTTCTCTCTCTAGCTCGCGTACATACACAGGCGTACATTTCCCGCAGCCTTTCGGCGTTCCCCATCCGCGCCTCTCTCTCTCTCTCTCTCTCTCTCTCTCTCTCTCTCTCTCTCTCTGTTTGTCTTTCCACCCCGAGCGCGCGCTATCCGTCTTTTTCTTCGTCGCCTTCGCGTTATTTGTGCTTGCCGTGTCTCGCGCGCGCCGAGAGGAAGATTGAAAGCCGCAATAAGTCCGCTTATTATTTGACGCGCGGCGAGAGCTAAAACGACCGGGGGCGGGGGAGAAATCCCTTTAAACTCATTTTTATCGCCCGGCGGCTTTAAATCTCCGCGCAGGTATAGCTGTAAGAAGCGAGAAATCAATGCCAAGCATAAATCTTGGCTGACAGCTAAGGACGCCGAGCTGTGCTATACACCGGCGTCCGATGCGTTGTGTACAAGTCGCTCTCTCACCCTCGCAGCTGACTTGCGAATATGCACCGCGTGATCGAACGTAAATTACGGGGGGTTGTATAGCCTGGCCCGAAAAGAAGCTAAATTTCCTGGCGAGAAGAAGCGGGAGCTTTCGGAACAGCGCGCGACGATTGCCTCCTCTCTCTCTCTCTCTCTCTCTCTCTCTCTTACATAAGTGCCGCCGCTCACGCTTTATCGCTGCTGAGAAAATCATTAACCTCCGCTCCGTAATTTCCCGATAAACGCCAGGCGACCAAGGCCCACCGAAAAGAAGAAACAGAAATCGGCGCAGGTGATGAAAGGAAAAAATTAAAAATCAAGCAACACACGATAACGTACTCACAGGGATGAACTAGGCCACGTCCGCAGCGGCGGCGGGGACTCTTCCCGGCAGTGATGCTGTGCTCCCGTCCGTCCCAGCGAAGCAGCAGCTCCGATGGCTTTGGCCGTGCGTCTATACGTGACGTCTGACGGCTATACTTGTAAGCTGTGCGTGTGCGTCCTGAGCGAGCGGCCCGTCGATGCGCAATGCAGACTGAACGCGAGAGCCGAGTTCGCGGGGGGTTCGAAGACCGCCCTCTCTCTCGTCGCGCGCGCGCGCAGCTCTCGCTCGCTCCAGCTCTACACAAGAGTATACGGCTGATGTGTGTACCTTCCTTCCTTATGCTCTCCGGGGGGGCTACGGCTAGTCTCTGCCCTCTCTGTGTGTTTCTTAGCTCTCTATACGTGTGTGCACAGGCGCTCGCTATTGTTCTTGCGAGCCTTTCAGGTGGGAACGGCTTGTTTTGGATTTGTCGACGGGGTTGGCTCTGCTGCTGCTGCTGCTGCTGCTGCTGCTGCTGCGGGCGATTGACTGATGAGGCCGTTGTTGCGGAGGAGGCTGCGTTCGTTTGTTCTCATTTTAATTTTTCCTCGTCGCTTCGTGCAGTCTCGAGGTATCGTTGGGCTTCTTGAAAAAAAGCTCGCTGCAGTATTGGAAAAATTCGCTCCATACATCTTGGCACTGCAGCTAGCGAATAGCTCGAATTTGACAATTTAGCACGCGTTCCGATTTTTGATGCCCCTTGAATTTGAATTTATATAAGAAATTCCTCGCGTGTGTATTATGGCGCGCAGTCTCGAACCAGACCGTAAAACGGAAAGAACAAGCGCAGCCCGGAGTTAGAATTGGCGAGAGACGACTGAAATTATATCTTTACGCCTCTGCAATTCAGCTAATGATGATAAAGAAAATTTAGCGGAAGCGCTTCCTAATCGCTCCTCGTTAGCGACGATATAAGCTTTCAGCGAGCTTCTTGGACAAACGGCGAAAATTCTCGCAATAAACCATTCGAAATAGTGATAATGCGCGAAAGGCACTCTATACTATACATATATATCGAGCTTTTTTCTCCTCTACATAACGGAGGTCGCGGGTATTTTTATCGGAATCGATCAAATATTCGCTCTAATGACTGTTTCCGACTTGTCCCGCGCTATACGTACGTACTTCAGAGATGCGTATAGGTACTACAGCTGCCTGTATATAAAAAATCCAATTTGCAAAAAAAAGCTCTCCCTCTCGCAAAAACTCGAATTAAATCCCGATATTCCCCCCCCCCCCCCCCGCCAGCAGCAGTGGAAAATATATTCCTTTTTTTCGTCCTCGTATATAGCTATATAACCGCATGAGCCACAGCTGTTCGAGGGAAAAAAAAGAGCCTCGTGGACACGTGGCGTTATCGCTATATATATATACATACGAACAAGGGATTCTGCAGCAGCGAAAGTTTAAAAAAAGTAACGACACGACGCTTACGTATTATACAAGAATCGAAACTTTGCCTGCGTCATTGCGGAAATTGAGTTTTTTTCCTCAAACTCTGAAAAATTTTCGTTCAAAATTCCATTATCGAATGCATCAAGGCCACGCAGTGATAATAACGCTCTATAATGAATAGACGTCTCGAATTACCCATTAGAGGCCCATTACACAGGTACTTTTAAACACTCGCGCTACGAGAGAGAGAGGCGCGTGTCTCGAGCGATTAATGCTCGTGAAAATTCAACCCCTGCGCGACTCGCAGCAGGGGGAGCTCTGCGAATGAGTCATACTGCGGAGGGTGAATCACGCGATCCGTTTCGCAGCGATGGGCTCTTTTCGCGCAAGCGGGACACGGTGTTATATAGGCGGGGATTTTTTTACGAGGACCATAAGTATATGCAGTAACGCGTGAGCCACAAGACGATCCTGAGTATAGGGTGGTTTGGATTTTTCGTCCTTTTTGCACACGAAGAGTGCAAACAATTGCGCTCTTTACTATGTTCTAGCTCTTGTTCGCAGTCACGGAGGCCGTGGCTGTGTTACAGAGAGAAGGAGAGCCAGCAAAAACGAGGGCAGCTTCAGCGACATTCAATTATTTCTGTTGAGCCCTGACGTCGATCTAGCTCTATAACCAAAAAAAAAAAGTTGCGCCATAGCAATGGATCGTTGATCGCGGTTATATCACATCTCTCGATAAGAATAAGCTCAGAGCATGGCTACCGCCGCAGCAGCTCCCGCGATCCCGTCAGTTATATCCTCGCGACACTCGAGTCAAAGCCCATCAGACGCGTGATAATACACAAACGAAACTTGACTTTTAGGCCAGAGCAGGACAACAAATCGATCGCCGCGAAAGCAGGCCTCTTCCTCAAACTGTACTGGCGCGTGATAGTCGTCGTAGCCTGGCCGCTGTTTCTCCTGCCGTTCCTCCTAGCTTACGACCGCCTGGTGAGACAGTTCGGAGCAGGCTTTGAAGCTAGATCGAAAAGTCGGCGTGAAATTTATCCCACAGGAAACGAGATGCGCCTTCGTGGTCCTGCTGATGGCGATGTTCTGGGTGACCGAGTCGATCCCCCTGCCCATGACGTCCCTCCTGCCGCTGGTCCTGTTTCCCAGCCTGGGTATCCTCAGCACGGCCGACACCTGTCTCTGCTACATGAACGACACGATAATGGTCTTCATCGGTGGCCTCATCCTGGCCATCGCCATCGAGCACTGCAACCTGCACATGCGCATCGCCCTCGGGGTCATGAGGTTCGTCGGCTGCAGCCACCGGAAGCTACTGGCTGGACTGCTGGCCGTCACCACCTTCCTCTCCATGTGGGTCTCCAACACCGCCTGCACCGCCATGATGGTGCCGATCATCTTCGCGGTGCTGCAGGAGCTCGAGAAGGTTCGGAGCCGTTGCGCGCGAGGGCTGTGCGTCTGATGTGTACCGCGCTGACGAGGGTTCATCTTTTCAGGAGGGCCTCGGAAAGGTGTTCGATTACAAGGAGGGGGATCCCGAGGACCCGGAAAGGTTTGTGGTGATCGATTCCGCGACGCGCGTCTGAGCGTACGCGCGGCCTGCTCTAGTTGCGCACCACCTGTCGACAGCGAGAGAGAGCCGACGAAGGTGACGAAGGCCTACCTCCTCGGCGCGGCTTACTCGGCGACTTTCGGTGGTACCGCGACGATCGTCGGCACCGGCACCAATCTCACCTTCAAGGGCATCTTCGAGAGCTCCTTCCCCCGAGCCGACGGCATCAACTTCACCCAGTGGATGATCTGGGCGACGCCCCAGGCTCTGGTCAACATCGTCATCACCTGGCTCTACGTCCTCGTCTTCTACATGGGCATGTTCCGGCCCGACAGCCAGGACGCCAAGGACGCCAGGATCGGTAGCGAGGGAGAGGCCATCGCCAACAGGGTGAGCTCCAAACCTATGCATTAGAAAAATGACGATTGGCGTGAGATAAGGAAAAAAATAAAATAAAATAAAATAAAATAAAATAAAATAAAATCAATAACTGACGGACGTCGTTTCACGCTAGCAGGTGATGATGGAAAAATACAGGAAGCTGGGCAGGATGAGCTTTCACGAGGGCGCAGTCAGTGTTCTCTTTGCCCTGTGCGTTTGCCTCTGGTTCTTTCGTCGGCCGGGATTCGTTACTGGCTGGTCCGAGCTACTGTCCGACATGTGAGTTTCGAATAATTTCCGTGATGTTGTTATACGTTACTACGCACACACTCTCTCCCTTTCTCCCCCTCCTTTATATTGACAGAGACATCAGAGACTCCACGCCGGTCATGTTCGTCGCGATTCTCATGTTCGTCATCCCCAAGGAGCCGTCGTTTCTCTACGTCTGCAGCAAAGACGGTGAGATTCGTCGCACGTATACTGCTTATAATTCACCTGATATCGTATACATGCGAGGTTTTGCGGTGATTTTTTGAAAATTACAAATTCCCGCCACTATCGCATTGAATTTTCGATTTACATCTATGATTGACTATTCCATTAACGGTCGATCGATTTCTCCGCAATCGGCGTTTCATTAAGAATTAATGCCGTAGGGTGGGACGCAGAAATAATGAGTGAATCGTACGCACATATTGTTAAACACTATTATCCTTTTAATGTATGCAGTACTGAGCCAAAATCAATACAGTCAATGAACGATTGTACAAAGCAGATAAGTAAATATACCGCCGCCAAAATCGCGAACACGGTTTTGCTCTCGCAAAGCCTTTGAATGCCCGCGAATAAGGCAGCTCGTGTCAGTGGCTTTCGCGCTTTCGCCTCTATTGCCGAACAAAAATAAATCGTCGTTACACGTATATATCATAGCACTTGGTCCACATTTTTTTTTTTTTTTTTTTTTTTTTTAATAGTATATCGTGTACCAAGGGCGTAAAGTGAACTTTTTTCAACCGAGTGTCACACGAGATCAAAAAGCCCGCTTAGCCTTCGGTGCACGCCATATTTTTTGTAACGCATGTACTGATTTCTGCGTTTTTTAAGCCTACAAATATACATATACACATACAAATACATTATATGTGTATAGTATATAAGTATTTCTAAGTTTTATTTGCCCCCTTGATTCCAGTCGTCCCGAAAAAGGTCACTTTATAAGCTCGCTTTTTAGGTGAAAAAACGCAGAAATCGTGCATGTGTCACAAAAATAAATATAAATCGCCGGACAAAGAAGATAAGTAGAACGAAGCATAAAACAGAACAAGAAAAAAATTAATTTCAGCCAACAAAAGACCCACGAGGTCGTCGGAGGGTTTGATCACGTGGAAAGCCATCGAGAGCAAGATGCCCTGGAGCCTGATGTTTCTGCTGGGCGGTGGCTTTGCTATCTCCAAGGGTAGCAACGAGTCTTGTCTGTCGAAGAGAATAGGAGAATCGCTGTCTCCGCTGAAGGAACTGCCGCCTTTTTTAATCCTCTGTATAACTTGCCTCTTCACTGGTACAATCACGGAATTCACGTCGAACATTGGAATAGCCAACATCATGCTACCGGTCATCGCTCAAATGGTAATGATTTTTTGCCCATATTTAACAGTACGGTATACTTTTACTATACATTCAATACGAGTTACACTAATATAGAAGATAATCTTTATAAAGTAGTAGACCATAATATATTATAAATTTTGTCGTATATAAATACCAAACTATGTATGTACCCGAATGATTTTTTTTACGTTCTCCGTCGCTCATTCGTCTAAACTTAGAGATAAACAGTACAAAGGCATTATAGCTTCATTTAAATTTAGATTCTTTACGAGTAACAACATATAAAGACTCTGACTTACGACTAGTCCGTATACCGTACCTAATTATATATTAACAAAAAGCGTCTCTAGACTAATCAGTTTACGAAAAAAATTACGTCACTCAGAGCGTGGCAGTACAGATACATCCCTTGTACGTGATGATCCCGTCGGCGCTCATGTGCTCGTACGCTTTTCGACTTCCGGTCGGAACGCCACCGAACGCCATCATCACCGTGACCGGTGAACTGCCGGTGAAGAGTCTCATGCTCGGCGGCTGCGGACCCGCGATTTACAGTTTTTTCGTCGTCATCGCCATGTTCCCGACCTGGGGCGCCTACGTGTACAAAATAAAGGACTTTCCCGACTGGGCCAGGCCAGACAACAAATTGGTTGGAGGCCACGTTTGCTAACTTAAGTCGTAAGCCTACATCGCGTTTCAGTTTTTCACGTAGTACTTTAATTCCGGTAAAAATAGAGTTTATTAACTTTTCAATGCTATTTTTTTTTCTACCCAAGAAAGTTAATATTTTTTTGTAATCTTTGCAAAAAGAAAACAAAACCTTAAAAAATAAACATTTACAATATTGCATACATTACAGTTAGCTTTTAACACACAACATGTGTCTTATATCTTAGAGAATCTATTGTGTATCTAAAATTATATTGACAAAGATAAAAAATCTCTTGTCGTATGCAGATAATTATTACTCTGTATCCTCACAGAGGATAGTTGATCAATACCCTTTACAGGTAATCATAGTCTTGAATCTCGAATATAGACTATAAAAAAACTAAAAAGAATATTTGTATTTGTAGAAATCAAAAGGTTAACTGGTAATCAGTTCAGTTTTTCATTGTTCACTTTACCCAACTGTCACTTTTTCACACAGACGTGAGTCAGTTCTATGACTTCATTCCCGGCGAACTTGGTTCCGTCTTTTTGGGACTCGAATTGATCTCCTGCTGCTCTAATCTGCGATGGCGAAGCATTGTTGACAACACTCCGTTAAAACTAGCCGTTTTCTTTTTGGCACTTCCTTTTGGAGTACTCTCTCCAGCTCTTCTGACTGGCAATCTTGGAGAAGACATTTCATCCATAAAGTCAAAATCTGACTTTTCTTTTGGCCTAAAACATAAGCTTTGATTAGACAATGCACTATACAAAAATTCAAGTTTTATTTACATAATAATTATAGGAATATGTATTTTACGAAAAATGTGCTTTACTTGAATTCACTCATTGGATCCTGCTGATGATTCTTCATAGTCACAGGAGATGGTTCTCGCCTGCCTGGACACTTCCACTCCAGCTCCAATACTCGATTGTTGCTCTCTAGACCCTCTATCAGAGAAGATATATCTTCTGCCTTGTGCACCCATCCGTTCTATATAGGCGCAAATCAATTGTTCAATAAAAATGTTATCACCAATCGTTTTCACTAAAACACTATCTCTCAAAACAATATATAAGTACTTGGCGGTTTACCTTTGGATCGACCTCATATTTCTCGTCGTCCGAGCACTCGACCGCCCAGTCCTCTTCGTTTCTCTCCATTTTTTACAATTGATCGCAATTTTTTCCACGAAACTTTTTAATGTTTATCCAAAATTTAAGTTTAACAAAATTGAACGAGTCACATTTTGAGGTTATGCTTGTAAGTGTGCGTCAATGCCGCCGTACCGCGTTTGGCGCTTTTACAAGTTCTCCGCCCTTTTTTATCCATGGCTGACAAAACAGAGCTTTTTGATTTGAAAAATATATTATTTTTCAAATATTCCAACTTCTCAATTTAACAATCAATCTGTAACACTTGATTTCGACTTTAAATCTAAAATGTCGCTATAAATTTCAACAAATCCTTGAATACTTATGCAAAAAGAACCATAAACTTGCATTGTGTACAAATATGGGACTGTGACGTCACAGAGACTGCTTTTTTTTTATCTAAGTACATACGTCTGCTACACGTTGTTTAAAATGTCACGACATGTGATAAAATCGAGTCTTATTATACTACGTTTCTCGATGGTATGAAAATTTGAAGGAAAATTTCATATAGAATTTAGAGGCCTTACGTAGAAACGCGGTTCTGTTTTATCGACTTTTTATTTTGGAATTGGAGTGGCGTCCCTAACCTCCAAACGAATTGAATCCGCCAACATTTTATTTCAATCGGCAAAGATTTTGATTCATTATAAGCCTGATTATAACGGGACTGTGATTACTGATGAAAAACGACCGAGAGACAAAGATAAATGGTCGCCCGATTGCGGCTACGATGAAAAGCCCGAGGCTGAGCCCAAAGGTGAAGTCAAGACGGACATGGTTGCGGTGTTGCGTCGTCGGCACTTTTTTCAGGGGAGTCGTATATTTTTAGAAATATTGCACACATTATGCCTTGATCGGCGCTGGGGGATTGTTCAAATGTGATAGAATCGAGCGACGTTTAGCACGAAAATGAATAAGGGCTGTTGGAAATTGGACGAAGAGGACAAGGGTGAGTACTTTTCGGCTTCAAAATTAGACTTCCGGGTTACTGTGCCGCACCTCAGCCGGGATATCGGCATTTACGTCACGCGACGAAATTTCGAGCGTCTTCTTCTGCCATTTTCGTCTAAATTTACATTTTTGCGCATCTTTCGCGGTCCATCCGTTCGTTGACACGGCAAACTTTTCTGGAATAAAGTTCTTCCTACGCAGTTTATTTGACAAACGTTTGTGAGAGTTTGCTCCGATATTTCAGGAAAACGTATTTCAAACACTTCTGAACAAAATGTTTATGCCTTGAATTTTTTTAAATTTAAAATCTTTTAACGAATTGCGCTTTTTTATGAAATGCTCATATGTTTTCAGCCCTCTACATTGATCTTGAAGAGGACACAGAGGATGAGAAGAAAGAAAAGACTTACAGTTGTTGGGATCAGTTACCTGACATACTACTCGAAGAGATATTTTCACAACTGACAATCCGTGAACGCTATTATGCTTCGCTTGTCTGTAAAAGCTGGTACAGAGCTTTTAAGCTTCCACTGGTATGGAAAACATTTACATTGGCAGACACAACTCTCACAAGAGGTAAATTTAACTACTACAGTGGATGGCAGTATGTTCTGGATCACATGAGAACCTCTACTTGTCTAAACAAAGTTGGAAAAAACTTCAAGTGCCTTGTATTTGAGCCAATGATGAATTTCTACAATCTCTATGAATTTATGAACATGATATCATGGTACTCTGAGAGGCAAGGATCTGACAACACATCAGTAGTAGGTGTTGGAACTAACGTGCGTAGATTGAAATTTACTTTTCCCTGCAACATGGCAAACAGAGATAATCCAGATGCTATGAGGCTTTTTGGTACAGGTGGAAAATTATTGGAAGCTCTTAAGAGGCTTATGAGAAACCTTGAAAATATAAAGTGTTTAGAACTGATAGACTTGATGCTTGATAGCAAAGAGGCAATACATTTAATGGATGACATTTGTGCCAATTGTACGCAGACCTTATCAAAATTAGTATTAATTAATGCCACAAAATTTCACTGTCCTCTCCTACATGTTGGAGTATTTTTGAACTTACATGTAAGTCTTGATTGTTAATTTTACTAAAATTAAAATTTCTATGCTAATTCGTTCAATCCATAATTGTACATTCTTACAGACTCTAGTCATTAGTCCTCAAAATTTGCATGAAGACGTGATAGATCTTTTGGGATACACAAAGCTAAGACATCTGCATATTCTACAAAATCGTTATAGTCCTAAGGAGACAGCTGCATATTTGGTGAGAATTCTGAATCATCGATTCAAAAATATTTTACTAAGTGACCTGCTGAGAAATGTTCAAGTTATAAATAATTATTTTTAGCCAAAAAATGCTGCCTGGAAAAACGTGAAGTTAAACAATCCTCAATTAAGGGTTCACTTTGAAATTGAAAGTCAAAAGTCGTCTGATGTTGTGCTGTCCTTTGATGCAAATTTGCCTAGTCTAATTCCCGTCCACAGTATAGTTTTAGATAATCCTAATACACAGGTATTTGTTTTAGAAAATATTTCGATTAGACATCTTGTATGCAAATTAAATGAATTTTGCCTACTTCAGATTTCAGCCTCAACAATTCTAAGTCATGCAGTGCATTTCGGTAAAACTTTGCGTGTTTATGCTTTGAAAGGATTAACAAGATATTATTTACAAAAAATTTTCGCCAAGAGGATAGACGAAAACATCGTAAAGATCTGCAAATTGTGTCCAAATCTCCATACATTGGTAGAAAATCACTTTTTGACGCATTTTTGCGTATAAACTAACTGTTTCTCTACTTTTATCTTAAGAAATTAATACTCTCTATATGTTAAAAAAAAGTGGTCTTACTAAATTGCATATTTTTGTGTGCAGTGTATGTGCAAGCTAACTTTTTCTAGCTTTAGTTGTTCTGTAATTCTATTATAGTGTTACAGTGGCTGTGATGTCAAGACTGATCAATTAATATTTCATCAACTATAACCGTTTTCTTCTTTTGTTATATATCCTCTCTAATAGCTGTAAATATGCTAATATTATGCAATCTTCCAATTTCATTTTGTAAGCATTTACCACTTTTTATGCAGATGATTCGAGACAAGATTTCTACAGCTACATTATTAGAAATCGCATCCACAGCTAAGCAACTACGATTCCTACACGTTCGACGAAACGTTATTTTAAAAAAGTGCGACGCCGATTGGTTGACAATTAGTGACTGGTCGCCCGAGCATCGTAAGTGGATTAAAGATAATTGTCACGATTACGCCAAAACAGAGAAAGAAGTATCTAAAATATTAGGATATCGATGGCATATGCTTTCTGAAAAAGAATTTGCAAGTCAAAAGATTGACCTACAGATATAATGAATAATATTCCCCGCTGTCATTCTTCTAAGTTATTATCATGTACGATATTGTTTTTGCTACTGCCTTTAAATCATATGAGGTACCTACTTTTTTAGATTAAAAGTTGAATCTATTCATAACTTTAGAAAAAAAACCATTCTTAATTCTTTCACAGTATTTATTTTTTTCTAATTCATATGCGCTATTTTTATTTATTTTATTCTCATTGTGATTATGATTTTTTATTAACTATATCATTAATGAAAAATCCCTATGCTTATGCTTATATTGTAAATAGGAATTGTATATAAAAAAATTGTCATTTCAAAATACTATATGTCTTATCGTTAATTAATAAATATTTAAAATAATACTGTTAGTTTTTGTTATTACAAAACCTAATGACGGAATGGGGAAATAAAGACAAAGATTTGTTATTTATAATTGAGTTTATTACATGATTGTTATTGTTTTATCAACTGCTACTCTGTATGTGTAAATGCTTTATATGCGTTACTTTAATAAATACAAGGCAACGTTTAAATTAACGTCATTTTCGATTAAATAAAAAACAAATTGCTCAATTTCAAGCAAATTAACAATGTCCGCGCCAATATATAATAAAATAGAATTGATTTATCTAATAATCGATACACGTAAAGGATCAAAAAAATTTCTTTGATATATGTACAATAAATTATACATGTATACGTGTATGTCAAGTTTACAAAAGTAGTAAATAGACATTATACTAGATTCTTAAGGGAAACGAGAACTTTGCCGGTCGCTTCAAAATTCTTTTTCATGTGCATACAATTTAACGTATATGATTATGATACTAATAAATTTAAAATACCAAAAAAAATCAACAAGACTGTGTATTTCTTGCGAATCATTTAAATAAATAAAATGTTGTACAGATGTACTTGCGCCATCTTAAATATACCAAATCACACGAAACTAATTACCGAAAAATTTATATTGCCAAGGCAACGGAGCGCTTGTCTCGGACTTTGTTCATCTGAATTGTGCGGGCCTTGAATGCTGCAGCGTTCATTAAAGTCTGAAAATAACATTTATATGTTAACATTGTATAATCATCCTGGGCGACTACTTAAAGCGGATCATTTAAAATCAAACTATTCCATGACTCACCTTTTCCCGTTTGCTCGTTTTATGTGTCATACCAGCTAGACTAACCACTCGATTGCCGAGATGGAAAATTTCGCGAAGTAACTGATTCTCAGCCAGGTGAATGTTAATGCCAGGGCCGAGTAACCGACAGCAGGCGTTATATTGCGTGCGGGCGCACCAGCCTTCGAGATACAACGTTTCCTTGCCAAATTTGACGTGAGTTTCTGGAATGATATCCTCCTGCAAAATACAATAATGCACAACAATGAGAAACTCGAGGTTGTAGTATTTGAATGGAATGAATTCTGAAAAATAATGCGAAACGTACTTCAATGTACCGTAAAATGTCTCTGAAACTTGCACGCTGCTGTTTGCGATCTTTTTTTGCTCTGTATTTATTTGAGTCGGTGGCCAAGTCTTTGAGAATCTCTACTAAGTCTAGTGCCCACTCCTCCTCGTAGTCTTCGGCATAATCGCGACCGAGCTCGAAAATCACAGCCAAAGCTTCGCCGGCGGATATACGTACATCCAGGTGTGGTGACTGAAGCAATTCACTCAATCGATTGAGCGTTCTGTTAAACAAAATGTTCGTCGTTAGTCGTTAGTAAAAAAAAGTATCTAATGCTTTACTGAGATAAAAAAAAATTTCTTATACTTACGGCATTAAAGGACTGCCAGTCTGGCTGCTTCCAAATAAATTGTAAACGTCTGAAGGAGCCATAATGGTTAAAAGTAAAGTCCACGCGGAAATAGCAGCCGCGTGTAGCGATGCGACTTCGGCAGAAACTGTAGCTACAGCACCATTTCCTTTTAAATAAGAACCAGCGAAAACACTGGACAAAAAGTGTGTAATTTCGATAGTGTCCGATGCGTCGTTTCCGGACAAAAACTGATTCATACTCAGAGCCCAGCAGCACTGAAAAAAAAGAAATGGTATTATTAGAAACCAGCTTTAATAAACATTCATCAACAGTTTATATCTTGGTAACTATTTACCTCGGATCTTCCATTAAGAGAAGCAGTGTTGTCATTGGCAATGAAAGTTAATGTAGATTTGAGATCTTTGCACATTGTCTCAGCACTGTCGTACATGCCTAATTGAACACAAAGCAACGTACTCAATCTTGCTGCGGAAGATTGCTCCTCGCCACGGCCCTTCTTCAGTCCTTTCTCAATAGAATCTGCGATGGTCATCTTTCTATCCTCAACAAATTCTGGAACATACTTGATGGCAAAGATCTTTTCAACGCCCTGGAAGCAGACTACCCTGCCCTTGGTGTTCTTTTGTGTCAAGCCATCAATGGCTTCCTTGAGTTTTTCTTCAAAAGCCTCTTGCTGGGTTACATCATCGATTTCGTTATCGTTGACATCCTCTAGGACACTGCGATTGTCTGACTGACCACTGGCAATGCTGCATGCATCATTGAGTGAATCGTCATCTGATGTTACTTCGGCCCTCTTTCCTCCTTGACCTAGAAGAATAGAAACACATTAGTTTACTGATTCACTTAAACTTTAAAAGCAGTTATAATATTTGCATCAGAATATTAGATTTCATTCTTTTGAAATAATATTGTAGCTGAGAATTGGATGACATTGATGAAAATGTATTATCATTATGATATCTACTGTGCACAGGCATATATACACAGCTGTGACTATAGGAAGCAAAGATAGATTATCTTGTGTAGAATTGTACCTAATCACATGATCCAGAGTGACCATACGTAAACACCAACATAAGCACAATCTTGGAAAAATTCTCAAAGCATGATAGTTCCTAAACTGATAAGTGAGCACCATTGCTGCTTTATTTATTATGAATGATTTTGCTTCAGACTGGAATTGCTATTTCACAACCCTAATAAACTAGTACAGAACTAGTGCAAGAATAAACCAGTGTAAATACCAGAGTATAACAGAAAAACCCGATTATCAAAATAAAAACGTCTGCACCTGGTTCCCCGCGAAAAATCAGCCTTTCAAATTCGCGAACCCCCTGAAAGCCACATCTAATCGCAGCCGCGCATGCAAAGTCGATACAACTTTCATAAACGTTACATAACGGCGTTTAGAGCAGCTGTCGCATTAATTACTTTTCCACCTCCGTCCCGTCGAATCAGCACCCATATGTTTCGCGCCTAGACATGTGCCCTACACCAGCAGCTCTCTCTTGGATCAATTTTCCTCGCATTGCGCAACGACGGCGCCGCTGCAACTCGGTCGTCTCTCGCACACAAAATCCCGAGAGAAGAGCCCCCCCCCCACACACACACACACAGAAACTTTCCCTCTCGCGACGAGTCGTGGCCCGATTAAAAATAAGCACAGGTCGGGTGCATAATAGCGATGAAAAAAATAGAGTATGTAGAGAGAGCATAAATGGAGCGCGGAAATAAGAAAACAGGATCGCCGAGCGTGCATGTATATACCTAGCGAAGGTCGCGGCCTCGATCGCTCGGGGAGAATAAAATTTCTGAAACGAAAGGGAAAACGACGAAGACTTTTCAGCACGCGCGTGCGGCGCTATCGGCCGAGTCAAGGCCGTCAATTTCAGATTACTTATATTCGACTCGTGCCTGTCAATGCTATATAGCTATAGATAAACATTACGGGAGAGATTATTCGTGCGAAGACAGAGTAGAAGACGTACAGGAAGAATGCGCAGGGGCTTCGATGTTCAACCCGAGAAGCAATAGAGCAGACGGTCTCCCCTTCGCGCGTATTGTACATCGCTAATTCAATTATTAGCAGTATGGGTGTACAGGTGCCCGATGTACTCGTTCTGTCTCTTTGTTCCTGATATTATATGCGCGTGTGTAAAAGACGACACACACCGCTCACGTGTGCTGCTGGTGCACTTGTTTTACTTGGCTTCAAAAGAAACTGTTGTTGTTGTTGTTGGGAGGGTTCGAAGTTGCGCAAGGTGTGCCAAGACGTCGATATGCAGCTCGTCATAACAACTGACTCATTTGTTGCAGGGAACATTTTTTCAATGTGTATGAGAAGAAGCTATCGTCGGCTGTTTACCAAAACAGTGAGATGCAGAAACAACCTTTGGATTCACCTAATGATCGTTGGACTTTCCCATATGTTGTTCCCAGAACGCAGCAGCATTGTGTCGCGCGACGTTTTGACAGGCGGACAGCTGTTCGCGCTCGCGCTCTGTCGAGAAAAGGAGGAAAGTCATAAGGACAAAGAATATGGACGTCGGAAAGATTGTAACTTACTCATTATTTGGGAAAGTCTTCGATTGCAGTCTCTGTTCAGTCGATAAGGAGATAATGGTAGCGTCGTGACCTCGAATCGCGAATAGCAGGCGTAAATTGTTACGATTATCCGAGCAAACGTATAGTATACACGTATGAACAAATGATAACAACGAGACAGACGCTAATTCCTGCTAAACGCGAAAATTCGCGAATAGGCATGATGACATTCCTCTAATCAAGAGTTCTGACAGCCAAGTTATTTTCCGCCCAAACACGTTAATCGCGCGACGTCCGGAGTCATCCTTTCGGCATCCGTCCATCCGAAGGCCACGAGACACAGCCTTATTGCGCACTTCCCCGCGGATCGCGCAAAAAACGTTGTAGTATAGCGCACTATCGTCTCCGTATAACGACACCCCCGCCTCCGCGTATACGGAAATCCCACGCGGTGGAAGAAGATCGATGGTCGGCTGCACGTCACCGATATCTACGGCGTGAAAAGGGCCGCCGCCGCCGCCATGATAGGTTCTCGCACACGTGCAAGAGCGCAACGTGCGTAGCAGCCATGTTTCTATGCGAAGCATGCGAGTCACATGGGGAGAGCAGCATCATCGCTCGCTTTGCTCTCTACCTATATGCATAGGCCAAGGAATGCAATAGTATCGAGCGGAGCTATCTGGCTAATTCCAGGATGGCCCGAATTTCGCGACGGCTTTCCCGAAGCTGTGGATATACAGGCATGCGAGACGGCGTAAAAATAGACCGTGACGTAAGGCCGCGCACACGCCAACGGTTTTTTCCCGCGAGCGAAAGAGAGACGCATTCTGTGTGTGTGTATGCTGCGCTGCACACAGACAACACACGTAATGGATGTGTTGAGAGACTCACCGGATTTTCCTTTCCTACTTCCTTTGCCTGGCATCTTGGCGCCGTTCTTGGCTTTCTCGATGTTCCCTTTGCTGCTCACGACTGCGGTGGCGGCGGCGACTATTGCACAATTGGTAATAATAATAAACTAAGTAACTTCCTCGATCAAGAGGGCAAATGTCTCGCACTGTTAATTTTCTTTCGTATACTGAATGCACTGCATGGATTCTTCTGATTAGTGTTATTATTGACGCGAGTTGAGCTCATTAACATGTTGCGAAGAAGCGAGAGTGAATTAATTTCCTAACACATACACCGTCGAGACAGCCAGCGATGGGCTTTCTCAAGTGCACTGAGCTCAGCGTCGGGGCTCGGGCTTTTACACTGACTTCCTCTCGCTCTCCCCCCACCAGTCCAACTCCCGGCGCAGCCTCGAAAGTGCGCGAAAATTCTCTGGCGCATGCGCGGAAGTGCCAAGTTTCACGCGCTAGCGGACTACTGCTAAAAGCGGGCGCTTCCATTGGCTCGGACATTTTGCTGATTACGACCGGAGAAGATGATTGGAGGATGACGGGTAGACATTTTTAAAGGCTCGGGAGTTTAAATTTTTCTGGGCAAGAGTGGCGGGTTCGATGACTGACGCGGGTGGGATGCGTGTTGCGACCTGTGTTGCAAGTATTACACAAATCTGTAAGTACCGCTGACAATCGGTGGAGGCTTGCGGACTTCTGTGCAAGATTTTTGCGATCGGAGGAATTCTCTACCTATGGGGGAACGAATGTTGCGCAACATCGCTCGTTGGATGTTGATTTCACATTATTAGGACATTTTTTGTATCAATTTATTTACTTCCGAAAAGGCAAAAGACGTTGTCATTTTAATTTTATACAGTATTACAGTCAGCATACCTCCTTGTGATTCATCAGTTGCACATTGTTATGAATAGAAATTTATATTCAACTCTTTAACTTGTTGCTGTGTATGAAAATCCATTCAATTATTATTATTTTAAATGAATATTTGAAATTGAAAATTTGAAGAAAAAAATCAAACAAAGAAGGTGCAAGTGTTTCAAAGAGGGTATATTTTATTATCAATTATTCACTTGACCATTCCAACACTTGCATAAAATTGTTACACATAGAAAAAGTCCTAGTTAATATACCATAATAGATTTTTGTTATGATTCTATTATAAATTTATACATAATTAAAATAAAAGTTTAAAATAAATCTGTAGTTATCAGTCATTTAAAAAATTATAGATGATAATTTAAATATAATAACAATCCCGTATGTGTATAAATCAATGGTGTATTTATATTGTTGTACATACCCTAGTGGAAATGGATTTTGTGCCAAAGTGTGCCAATGTGTGCCAAAGTGTGCCAAAGTGTGCCAAAGTGTGCCAATGGGTTCAATTTCGGAAAAAAAAAACAATTTGGCACACTTTGGCACATTTTAGCATACTTTGGCACAGTTTAGCACACGTCCTAAAAAATACCAAATTAATACATTCAATTTTTGTTTTGTGAATCCTGTGGAACACCTCAGCACACTCTGGCACACTCTGGCACACTCTGGCACTCTTTGGCACACTTTGGCACACTTTGGCACACTTTGGCACACTTTGACACACTTTGACACACTTTGACACACTTTGACACACTTTGACACACTTTATTTTACAATATATATTTTTTTAATTTGTTATGAATTTCGTTTTTCAAAAATGTCTAATAAATACTTCAAAAAACTATATCAAAGGACTATTATTATTAAGAGGTATCACGAATAAATATACACAAAATTTACCAACGCATATTCATTTTATTGTGATCGCACAGCGACAACTTTTAATATTTAAAATATAAAAACTTATATATTATGAACACATATATTATTTTTGGATAGATCTTTGGCTACCTCTTTGATTTATGTAGCTAATTGAAAATCAGTGATAAAGTGCTAGAAAAAGATTTTCTAAAAGCATTTGTGAGGTATCTGCACCAGGAAAACCAGATAAAACATTATAAAAGTAAAAGAAACGGAAGTAGTTAAGAGCCTTTCTATATAAAAATATGATTTTTATATGAAATAACTGATAACTTCTTACAGATTCTTTTTTTATAATGTTTTATCCGTAATAGCTGGTACAGATGCCTCATACATCCTTATAGAAATTCTTCTTATAGTATTTTATCAGTGCTTTTCAACCGGAAAATAGTCAATAATGGAATAATCAGTCAATTTCCATTAAGTTTCGTGAATTTCTTACATATTAACAAATTCTTTCTAATAACATTAATATTAATAATACAAAATCTTATTACAGTAATAAGAAACTGAAGTTTAAATTTAACTTCCTGTGCCATTGCTTTCATTATCATTCTTGGATTTGTTCCTTCTTCTGTAGGATTTCTTAACAGATGAAATCGAATTATGTTGATATCTGTTTACTTTCTTCATTTCATTATCTATCATATGAAGTGGATACCGTTTTATATTCAGAAATTTATAGAATTCGTCCTCCACGACTTCTTTTTTAATTGGAGAAAGAGGGCGCTCTTCTGAGCCAGCAATCTTTTTCACACACCGGGTTAACAAATCATTTTCGCCATAAATACCTCGATTCTTAATCGTAAAAAATGACTGACAATTATCGCTTTTGAAAGCATCTTTGTATGCTAATGAATTGATATAAACCCCCTTCTTAATGTGTGTTAACTCTTTGTCACCATCTATGTTGTCAATATCCTTTTGGTTCAGTTCAAATATGTTATGAAGAAGTCCTACTGCATCTTTTTCTGAAAAATTATATATAAAATTATAATAAAAACTATGTACAAAATAGCTAACATATGTTGGATTCAAGCAATAAACGAGTTTAAAAATATAGAATTTTTTATCACAAAAATCAGAATATAGTGGTTTAAAAATACAATATCTCAAAAGCGGTTCATCGCTTGGACTTCAAACTTGATATGCTGGCCCTTGTAATGTATAGAAACATAATTTAGGTAGTTAAGTTACTTTACAGTAGCAAGAAGGTCAATTTCTTTCTCGTTATAGGCTCGAGACGCGACTTTTTTTTCAACAAGTTGACTCTCTAGCTGCATTAAAGTAACTAAACAATAAAAATATGTTTCAATTCATTACAAGGGCTAGCATATCAAGTTAGATGTCTAAGCGATAGACCAGTATTTGGATAGATAACTTTTTATCACAAAAATATAAAATGTAGACATCCAACTTGATATGGACATAATTAAAACATATACACTTGTGCAAGAACAAGAACAATAACTACCTTGCTGTGTAGAAGCAATGCCCGTACCCTTAACTGTCTTCGTAGTTTCTTCATTTGCATTCATAGCAAGTTTTAATTGTTCGTTCTCTTTTTCTTTTTCCGCACATTTCTTCTTGTAATACTCGATTTGCATTACGTATGCATTTCTTGGCGCAAGAGATTCATTTTCCTAAAATAAAAATAGATTATCATGTAATAGATTATCATGCAAAGTAAAAAAACCAAGGACTGCTTCGTGCAAACCAAAGCAAATGAATTTTGTATTATTCATAAAATTTGTAAAATAGAATACAACAATTCAAGTGACGTACTTATTTTTTATAAATTATTAGAAACTGATGATGTCTCGATTGTACATACTAACGATGTACAGATTACACATTTCAAACGTGTTAATTCGTTACTTAATAAGTTACATGTCATGCATTACTCAAATATTTACAGACCCTGTATTTTTATGTGCTCCAAAAATGAATATTTTATCTGTACAATTCCGAAAGGTGTTATGGGCAGAAATATAAATTAAGATAATGTTTATAAATACATTTTTGTACATCGTATCATCAAATCCTGTGATTATCTACTAGTATGTAAATATCTATGTTATCAAGTATGTATGGAATATTGTAATAAAACGATAATACTCATTGGAAATTTTATACCTTCATTTAACATTTTATTTAATAATGAAAATAAGACAAACTACTTTCAAATATGCTGATCTGCAATATTCTGTATAGTTTGCCATACTGTGCTGTACTGTGTCACGCTATGCCAAAGTGTGCCAAAGTGTGCCATAGTGTGCCATAGTGTGCCAAAGTGTGCCAAAGTATGCCTAAGTGTGCCATAGTGTGCCAAAATATAAATACATTTTATTTACTTTTGTAAAGCACGTGTATTACACTGTGTCAAAGTTTGTCAAAGTGTGTAAAAGTGTGCCAATGTGTGCCATAGTGTGCTATACTGTTTCACGTATCCGAATTTGAACACTTTGGCACAGTACGGCACAGTATGGCACACTTTGGCACACTTTGGCACACTTTGGCACACTTTGGCACACTTTGGCACACTTTGGCACACTTTGGCACACTTTGGCACACTTTGGCACACTTTGGCACACTTTGGCACGCTTTGGCACACTTTGGCACACTTTGGCACACTTTGGCATACTTTGGCATACTTTGGCACACCCAATTATTTCCACTAGGGTACATACAAATAGAAAGTTATTGGTTATTATAATAAAGTGGGTGCTTCATTAAATTCATTTTTTGTAGACAATGTATTTATTTGTTTATTTTGATTTTGAGTTTGCAGTGTCAAATGCATACATATACTTATAATGAAACATGCTTAACAATGTATAAAATTTTGATATTCATGATACAAGCGTAATATTGATATGCAATAGATTCCTAGAAACTCACTTTGTACAAAGATATAAACGTTTATTTTCTTCAATTTTTAGAACACAGTTTACACATCCTTATGTATGTACTTACTTTTTAAAGCATTATTCTATTATCGTTAAATTAATTAAAAAAAAAAAATTGTTAAGCGTATTTTTATATTAATTTAAATGCTCAAGAACCAACACATTATTATATATTTTAGTTGTCAACGTTTTATAAAATTCACATTCTGCAGAAATCAGAATGTCTATCATTAGATTTAAAAATAAATGGTATTCATAACCAAACATGTACTTTACTATCTTCACTATACAATATACATAGATATTGCATGCTTAACGGTTTACACAAACAAATGAAAAGAATGGCAATTATACCGGCAGCAAAAAATCAAATGCATGTCAAAAGTGTGACTTATAGAGAAAAAATGCACATTAAAATATTATTCACAGCAACTTTTTGCAATGAAATTGAAAAAAAAGAATTTGATAATCATACATCTTTGATTGGACGTCGTCATGTGAAATCACAGCATTACATGCCTCATATGTATAATAATAATCAGTACTGTATTATAATAACAATCTTTTTGAGGAAGACGCGCGGCAAACATCTTTTCTTCTTATACTTAAATTCAAGAGAGCAAAACAAGAGCAGCTATGGCTAGGGCAGCAAAGCCAACATTCCTTGTCGCAGAGCTAGGCATTGTTTGGGCCTGAGGTGGAAGCGGACCATCTCCAAGCATCTTTTCGCAAGGTGTCACCTTCTTGATGTAGTTGAAGATGGAGTCCAAGAGGTTTGCTGGAGTTGGATCCTCACAGCCCTCAAGAGCTGTCACAACACAAGTCTGCAGTTTGTCCATGTTTCTATAAAAATGTATGATTTTAGTACATTTTATAAGTTCCAATAGAATAATTCGCATAGATTAGAAAAATAATTAATACTAAGATTATAGTTTGTTGAATATTCAAAACATTATTTCAACACTATACAGAATTAAAAAGGTGAATGAAACAATGTGAAATAAAAGTATTCGAACTTTAGCTTGCTGAGTGTGGAAATATATCTCTTGGTATGCTTATGCAAGCAAAATAAAATGAGAACTTGACACTATAAAACCTAATGTAACTGCTAATATTTTATGAATAAAAATCTACAGTCTCTTCTTTAATTACCGGCATGCTTTATCGTCGAAAATGAGAGACGGAATATTCTTCAGTTCTCCAATTCCTGATGTCAATCCACTCAAGCCATTTGCAGGATTGAACGGCAACTGGTTGGCGTAGCTTCCATACGTAGCATTCGCGCAATCACCAATAGCTTGCGCCTTGTTTTGGAAACACTCTGGACCTTTGGCGGCGATAAAAACTGTATTGGGAACGAAAATTATTACATAATGCTTCGTTAAAACACAGAGTCGATAAATGACTAGAATAAGTGGATAAATAATGGCTTTTCGAGATTCGAAAAATATATAGACCTAGTTCTTACTTCTTGATGCTTGTAAATCAAAAGAGTAAACCTTCCTAACAGCTCAACGTACTCGAAAAAATCGACTTAGTTGCGAGAACAAAAAATCTCGCATACTTATTAAGTATATCAGCACATGCAGCCTGTTGGCACCCAATTGACGCCGCTCAGCAAATGTAAATATTATATATAGGTAGGTATACCCGTATACGCTTAGCCCGCAGGCCGCCGTCGCGCCGCCTTCTACTTGTACATGCTCCCTCCAACAGAGTAACTATATTCGATTCCGAGAAGGGCCTGTCAAAACACGGACACGCACGCAAGGGCTCGCGCTTTTTCACCGTGCAACAGGCATTATAGTCTCGAGTCGATCTCCCGAGCGTTAACATCGTGCAGCGTCTTGTACTTTTTTTCTTCATTTCGCGAGCGTTGTTCTATCCTGTGTTTTCTAATCGTTTAATTGCAAGAGCAATTTTTCGTTTGCTGTGGCGAGTTATAGTTGTAAGTATATGAAAGCGAAAGAACTGAGCGGCGCCGCTTTATCATCAAATAGGTATATTTTTACGGATTGCCTGTTCACAAAAGCCATGCATAAGACGCGTACTGAGCTTTATACTACTTGCACAAAAAAATAACACTCACGTGCAATTCGATCGCCCTCTTTGAAACAGACAAAGTTAAGAATCTTCTCGGTTATGTTGTGAACGATTTTCTTATTCTCTTTTTCAGCTGGCTCCAGGCAAGGCTCGATGGCAGTGGTCAAGTTAGCCATGCAGCCATTGAGGGTGGGCTTCTTGGCGCAGTACTTCTGAAAGACTTCGTCGAGGTCACCGGTGGGTCGGGCGGCGTCCATCTCTTCCTTGAGCCTAGTGAAGTTGACAAGATTCTTGACGCAGCCGAAGAACTCGGTGCCGCCCGCTTTGGCTGTCTCGTAGGATCCGGCGCCTCCGTTCTTCTCACATTTCTTTCTCAGCATATTCTGCGCATCGTCGATTGGCAAGTCCGTGAAACTCAAGTTCTTGATGCCTGGGAGGTTGTTGAGGTCGATGATTTCGTTGGCCTTGGCTAGCGCTTCGTTCACATTCGTCGGTAACGACTGGCCGGATGCCGTGCAGATCAGCCCTGCAACTGTACGAAAATGGGTTGAATTTTTCAAATTTTCTTTGATACCGTTTATTATTCATGCCGTTACCATTGCTTTATTTTGTCAAGAAGCATCACATTTAGTACACAAAATGTGCTTTACAAGCAATGAATTTTTTTAATTTTGAAATCAAAGTTAACAAGTACTTCACAGTATTATAAATCTGCTTTATTTTAATTTAATATGAATGAGTGTTAGCATCAAACAAGCATTTAGAATAAAATGCTTTCTTAATTGAAGAGAAAGATATATGGTAAACATTGACACACACGGGTCACTATGTATAAAACATTATCAGCTGTTAGTATACTGATACTATGATTGTGATATTCTCAAAACAGTAAATAAAATAGTCACCACTGATAAGAAAGCCTATGCTTCAGCGAATAATCTCTGGATGGGTTTTTACAATTTTTTTAAATAAGTTTTCTTGTTAAGTTAAAGAAACCATACGCTCTACTTAAAGGTTTCAGTATTATTTACAGGAGTTGGCCATTTCTATTTTGGTTGCACAACTTGTATGTTTAGGTAACGTAACATACTTCTAGTTATGAATTGAAGATAGTTAAGTTTGTGTAACAAAAGATATTATTTCTTTACTTTTAGCCAACATTCTGTACAGTCAAAATAAAATAATAACAAAAAATCTGATCTATTTGCTAGTAATACTCTATATAATTTTATTAAGAGTTTAATTCTAATAGTATATATAAGTGGCCGAGCGTAGCGAGGGAGCTAAACGCCGTGCCGTATCGGACTATTTATGCCACGAGTATCGTACGCTATTTTGTAGCACTGACTAGCATAAATCCGCTGTCACGCCTATCCGTGGCCTAAGCAGTCCATTTTTGCACCGTGCAGTTCGCTACGCTCGGGCGATCAGCACGGTACAATAATGGACTATTTATACCACGGTTAGACGTGACATAGATGCGGATTTATGCCTTCCAGTGCTATAAACTAATTTTGCTTTTTTACTTTATTATAATAAAATTCTATATCGTTTCCAGTTCTTATTTTTGCATACAAAATTCAAATCACTTTTCTGATACAAATCATTAAGATGGCATGGCCTTTGTAAAGTCATATTCTTATTGTATAAATTTCGTATAAAAATTTTATTTGTTTTTTTTTCCAACTTTTTCACAGTGTTACAATGAAAATTAAAACAACTCTATGCGCGATATATAATAAATAAAATATTTATAAATTATTCAATCTTAGTCCTGTGAACGTGACCTTTTCATGTATCCAAACAATACACTTAGCGTATGCGTAACGAAGTTCTTAAAATATAGACCCTCATGAATAATTACATTTGTTCGTGAGCGCAATATAGGTAGTATATGCGAATTGTATATTCTACGAACGACGCTCTAGAATAAGTACAAGTCGGTTTTGTGCTACTTGAAGTAATGTTTCCACGCAATTTGATACAAAACAGAGTAGGTCAAAATGATATTAAGCTACACCAGCGTGAAAATATAACACGCGAATTGAACTTTGCCCCCAGACTAAGGAAGTTTATCACAAATTAATCATATGTCAATGATAAATTTCAAATATATGTAAAAACGTCAAAGTCTGTTAATTAGCTAAAAAGAGTATTGATGAAATTAAATTTATTTTATTGAAAAAATTGTTTACTGATCTATAAAAATATCATTTCCTGCTTTATTGATTATAGAAAAATACATATCGGAAAACTTAATTATCTTTACCACAAGACGACTAAAATAATTGCAGTAGACAATATGTACAATTTATTTCAATGGGTTACTTTTTTCGATATACTTTTAAATACCCAAGCATATATATGTATTGATCACGATGATTTTTAAACAATTTGAAGTTCATAAAGTGTTTCCAGAATTTAATATTAAGTATAAAATTCGGAATCCATTCGAAAAAAATTGAAGAAATGAAATAAATCGTATTTTGATAACCGAGACGGTTTTGTCTCATATTCAAAGAGAAATTGTAAAAGAATATTTACTCTTGTTCGTAAATTATAGCATAGAAAATCGAATAATATAAGCAAGCCATGATAAGATTAATATATTTTTTTAAATCTAATCTTGATGGTGAAATCTGGATTTTACGTACCGGCTACAAAGATGACAAATGTCTTCATGATTTTTCACCCAACCTGTTTTCAGTTCACTTAGTAAAATTAACTTTAACCCCGAAATTAAAGGGTTGAATTTTTGAGTTACTGTAGCTAAATCTATCAACTTTTCACTGATGAAAACACGCGAATAACAGGTTGTGGTTGCTCCGAATCGATGTGTCTCCGCGCGTTATATATCTCTCGACACTGACGGTCGATTGCCGCTGTTCTTCAAAGTGCGACGTGGTTTTATATAACCTCGCGCATGTATGTGTATCTACTCTGCCCCTCTACAACTCTGCAAGCGTCGTTATACGATATAGGCTTCTTGTCCAAAGTGCGCGCGCATTTGATGTTCTTCTTATTCCTCTAAAAGATTAGATAGTTTTTTTTTCATTGTTCACATAGATCTGCTTTCTCTACTTTATTTTTATCTTATGAAACTCATGTTCGATTCATTCAACATTTTATGTAGATATTCAATATTATCTTTCTTATTCATGCTTAAGTAAATATTTTTATTATTGTAGTTCTTTAACAAAAAACATTTGGAAATAATTTCTAGTGAATCAAATTTCTAAAGAAACAAAAATACACCAATAGAGCTATTGACTGTGCCTTAGATGCCGAATTATTGAATCTTTTGAAACAAAAGACAGTTTATTAATAAGTTCTTAAATCTTCTAACGTCGTAGGTTATTTTTATTTTGTAAGTTAAGAAAAAGATGTATGCTGGAGCTTGAAAATGGCGCTGCAATCACTATTTCTGTGGCTTTAAATTCTCCAGCTATCAAGTCCTCGGTAGTATAGTGGTCAGTATCCCCGCCTGTCACGCGGGAGACCGGGGTTCGATTCCCCGCCGGGGAGGATTATTTTTGCCATTTTTCACTTTTTTTTAAACCTAATTTTTTAGTATGAATTAACCATCAACAAATTATTTTTTTTAAGTCTTACAATGCAATGCGGAAAAATGTCTTACTCGATATGGCCTCGAATTTGTTTTATGACAAATAATTTGATAAATACTGTAGACCAGCACTCATGCATCAGCTGTGTAGCTTATTCAAATCATATTTTATCAATCACAAGTACTGTAATTTTTGTTGTGTAGAATACTAAATAAATTTTATTATTTCATATATAATTCATGCATTCGTACATTATATGTTACAGTTATATATAACTGTAATATATAATGTACGAATACATACATTACGTTACAAAATATAATTTCCAAAAGCCAAACCTGAGATTAACTGCTTTTTATCTGAGTGCAAAAATAGAAAAGCAATACTCTCAAGATGAAAAGCGAAATGAATATTGAAATACATAATTAGAATAATAAGAGTGCAACTTTATCATGCAATGATGAGAGCTAATTAAATTCTGATATTAATTAACAAGCTCAATTTTATAGTCATATTTTAAACCTTTATTGCCTTATGATTATAAAATTAGAGAAAAGATTTACAAGATACTTTCTGGAAGACTTGCTAAAAATATCACTGCATACCGCAATGAGTTCAGTTCCATTGCAGGGTCCATGGTTGACTTTGTGCAAATACATGGTTAGTCGAGTATTAACATTATCTTATCGATTATAATCGTTGATATTTAAAGGATTGTGGTATAAATATGTACATTTGAAGTTTTACACAGCAATAAATTATAAGTTTTTTTAACAACTGAAATATAGAAAACGCGTGCGCGTGCGTGTGTGTGTGTGGGTGTGTATGTGCGTGTGTGTGTGTATATATATATATATATACATGACTATGGCCATGTGGTTTTTTGTGACGGTCAGATTTGGTAGCAATACCGTGGATCAATTCACGCGCAGTATACGCGAGCGCCAGCGCCAGCGCCATGTATATATTTATTCTATTTATTATACCTATTGTAAGGCTTTTCTTCGGTTTTGTTTTTTGCGCCTCTAACTCTTAATATGTATGAAACTTTGCAAATAAACAACATTTAAAAAAAAAGGTTCGATTCCCGGCAGTGGTAGAATGCTCGCCTGCCACGCGGGCGGCCCGGGTTCGATTCCCGGCATTCTGAGCTGAGCGCTCGGCGAGTTCGCATGCGTCCGCGCGCGCTCCGCATCTATCGCTGTTACACCGGGGCTATTATCGTTTTATCTATCAACCATCGCCCATGAGGCCTCCACCACGTTAGTGCAACAGTGAAACAGTGTGTGTTCATCCAGCTGTCTTCAGCGGTGCTTTTGTGTACAGTGCAACACCAATAGGTTGTGTCTTTTTGCCGTCGCGCCACCCGGCTTTTCGTTCGGGTTTGTGCGCGGCGTGCCCATAAACTCTATCATAACTCGTAATGGCGCTGTCTACTACCAACATGAGTGATAGCGATACACTGATGTCCAAAGAGGACCCAGTGACTCCCTCAGCAGCATCTCCGTCAGATGACAATGATCGCACCAAGGGCTCGAGACTACCGATTCCTGTGTCGTCGACGCGACTACCTAGCTCTACGTCGCTTGATAAGCTCTTCAAAAATGCGAAGAAAGAATCAAACAAGCTAAAATCACCAGCCACGCCGAACCTGGGCTTAAAGAGGACCTTCTCTCAGTCCGCGATCAACTCAACACCAAGAAATACGTCAAAGCCATCCTCTACTAACTGGACCGAGCCCAAACGCTTCGCAAAAAACTGCGTTGTCAACAACTAATACCAAAGGTTTCTAGAAACCCATAATAGATTTGATCAACTCGGCAAGCTATCCGATACCCTCTCCGAGGAACAACAACAGGCTTCACAGAGGCCAACGTCGGCAACAGGAATCGCCACGACTTTAAAGGATGCCGCGCGCCCAAAAGCGCCGGCAGCCGCGACGACACCGAGATCAACAACGAGCGGCCCCTCTCCCCTAGCGACGGGCCCGAGCATAGCGTCGGCGGCGGCGGCGGCGGCGGCGGCGGCGGCAGCGGCACGCGCGCAGCGTCAATCGCAGCGAACGACGAGAGAGCCTACTTCTAACGCACCGAACGACACGGACACTCAAGAGCCCAATACTGGTAAATCCTCTCACGTTAAACCACCGCCTATTTACGTATGTGATATTAGTTTTGAGAAGCTTGTTAATTTTATCAAACCAACTAGTGTTAGTAAAAATGACTTTACGATCAAACAAAGCGATCTTTCTAACCAAACAATTTACTCGAATAACATTGAATCTTACGATAAATTACTGAATATTTGTAAAAATAACTCAATTAGACACTATACATATAGACCGAAAAACAAAAAGCTTAAAAACTACGTACTTAAAGGCATTAAAGGTAACTTTAGCGAATCTGACATTGAGAATGAAATTAAAGAGCAGAATCCCGAGTCAGTTGTAATTCACAAAGTAACGAAGATCACTTTTAATAAAAACAAGCCAGAACTCTTTCACTTCCTAGTTCAATTGACTAATGATAGCGATCCACATGAACTTTTAAACATAAAATCTCTCGCGGATCAAAGAACTTGGTGGGAACCGCTACGTAAGAAGGAAATATTCCAATGCACAAACTGCCAAAGATTAGGTCACTCGAGTGCTAACTGCGCTCTCGGCTATCGGTGCGTTAAATGCAAAGAAAATCATGAGCCCGGCAATTGCAGCGTTGACAAAGAAAACACCGACAAAAGCCAGTTATATTGTGTAAACTGCGAAAGCACTGGCCATCCTGCTTCATACAAAGGCTGCCCATTTTTTAAATTCGCTAAAGACGTAAAAAAAGCCACTAAAGCGGAGAGCCAAAAGCAGCATGACAAACAGTCGGCAGAATAAATAACTATGTGACCCGCCTTGCGGACCAGTGTCACGACCCGGACAGTGCTAAATACGGATTATTTACAGCGATCAACTAACTCATATCCAGTAACTCGAACGGGCGCTTATCGCACTGACGATAGATCTACACCGCAAAATACTATCAATAAAAATTCATGGAACCCTCAACAAAATAGCGTCAAACATCTTTTTCCCGACAAAAATCAAAACGATAACCTCAATATAAACGCAATTCTAAACGATTTTAAAAATCAAATCGTCAGCGCGCTAAGCGTTCAGTTCGAACATTTAAACAGATGCATTGAAATCCACACTATAAGAATCAATCAAATCTATGACTCTCTCGGTATGAACGATGGATATTGACACCTCAAATGGCCAAACAGTAACCGATAGCGATATAGCCATCTCAACTGTTAGCTCGCTTAAAATTGCTTCGATCAATGTTAACTCACTAATCTCGCTGAACAAGCGATTCGATCTCCTTACATTTATTACCAACCCTTTAGATGTAGTATTTATTTGTGAAACCAAACTTAGCAGTAAGTATAAAATTCAATTCGAAGACTACGATACTATTAGAGTCGATAGAAAGAATAGCGTCAGGGGAGGCGGCACAGCTGTTCTTATGAAAAATAAGATAAAATACGAAAAAATATTTTTCCCATCCTCAAATAATAATAAAATTCTTGAATTTACCATAATTAAAATCGAAACGGATAATTATAACCTTTTTTTAGCAGCACTTTACGCCAATAATGATTCAAATAAAATATTTATTAACGAAATAAACCACCTATTCGAGAAACTCGATCTACGCTCTCCTAATAACTATTTCATTATGGCAGGCGATTAAATTAAATGCTCGGCAAACAACTTGGGGGGATAGAATTTCAAAAAAGAAAGGCATTTTGTTAAAAAAATGGGAAGAAACTAATGCTAGTCACTTTAGAGCTAAAATCATCCCTTCCAACACACCTTCCTTCCCCAGTGCCAATTCTTTCCTGGACCTATGTATTATCGATAACCGTCTTAAAATTACTGACCTCACCAATAATAAAATCAAAGCGGTAGATTATAACAGCAACCATAAAGCACTAATCTTTTCAGTTGACTTATTTGAATCCTTCTTAACTCATGATCCGGCTCTTAATCACCGCTTCATTTACAAAAAAACTAAATGGAAAAAATTCTCCAAAAAAGCTAGCTCGAATTTTGATCTCGAAATCCCAGAAAATAAAATCCTTACGAACGACGAAATAATCTCATATATTAACCAAATTGAATCGATTATCCTCGACACTATCAAAACCACAGTACCTAAATATAAACCCAAAAATAACATTTATTTATTTATTTCAACACCATATACATATGCCCTTTAAAAGGCATCCTATAGAGGCAAACACAGTTGCCTGTACATAGGGATGGCATAATCACTAATACTAATATACTTAAAACTACCATATAGAGCCAAGCTAACGCATTTAACGCTATCATGCTCTTTTTCCTTTTCATAGCAAGTTAACAATATTAAAATATTAAAAAAAAAATATAACATCCAAAAGTTAATTCTTTTCTATAAACATACTCAATTACATTAATCAAAAAATTAAAAATCTGCACAAATATAAATCTTTCCTTATCACAACTATCAATAATTTATTTAAAAGAGGTCAGAACTCGTTATTCAACACTGCACATCTCAAGTTCCTAGTTAACAAAATAAATGAAACCTTAAAAGGACTGTATAAAAAATCTTATAACAGTTATTGGGAAACTCAACACAAACGTATCGACCACCGGGATCCTAATGCGTTCTTTCCCTTATTAAACCGATACTTCAGACAAAAAGGTACGATGAAAATTGACTCAATCACGATTGATCAAAATAACGCTAATCTCTTAGAACGGTGCGAATGCAACTTAAACAACTTAACAAAAGTAGACAACAATTACATTATAGAAACTCCTACCGATATAGTTAACTCAATCGGGGCCTTTTTTGAAACGATTAACGCTCCCAGATTCATTAATCAAGACAGACCACTTAAAGTAATAGTCGACACGAAAGTCGACACATTAACCAGGTCTTTCATCCACAATACCGAAAACAATCTTAAGATAACTAACTTCTCTGACGTCAACCCAGCCTCTAACCCTCAATTTGTTGAGGACAGCATATTACTCCACAGTACTGCCCAAATCATGAATATCTTTCACTCATTACCTAATAAATCATCAACTGGCCTTGACAATATACCCCCTATCGTACTGAAACATCTACCAAATATTATAATTAACGCATATACAATTATTTTCAACAACTGTCTAAATAACCGTTTCTACCTCGAGGCCTGGAAAAAAGCCAAAATCCTGCCCATTTAAAAAAAAAATAAACCACCCAATGAAGTCACGAGTTATAGGCCTATAAGCTTAACTCCGTCTATTAGCAAAGTATACGAAGTACTTATCAACAACACGCTCAACCACTACACTAACCTGAATAGCATCATACCCGATAACCAATTTGGGTTCAAGCATAAGCACTCCACCACCCACGCCCTTCATAAATTGCTGAACGACATTAACAGCCATCTTCACAACAATGAAATGGTATGCGCATGCTTGGTGGACTTGGATCGAGCCTTTGACTCCGTTTGGATCAACGGTCTCATCTACAAGCTGCACCAATTGAAATATCCACTCGATCTCATCCAACTCATCTGGCACATGACACGGGATAGAAAATTCCAAACCTGGGATGGAGAAAACTTGTCCACAATAACGTTCGACATTATTGAAGGGTTGATGCAAGGCACAGTCAACTCCCCGGCCCTTTTCAATATCTTTACTCACAACATTCCGAATCTTTTCAATCTTAATAGCGACAACAACACTCACTCCTTAGCCTTCGCAGACGACTTAATTATACTTACAGCTAATACTAACCTCAAAGTTGCTCAACACGATCTTGAAATTTTAGTAAATAAAATCAATAATGTTTACGCGCAATGGAACCTACGCATCAACCCTTCAAAGTGTGAAACTATTGTCTTCCACAAACCCCTAAGGTTCTTATCCATAACCAAAAGAAATGTCATCAAAAACTTTAGTATCAATATAATAAATAAAAACAACGATAAACAGTTAATTGAAAATAAGAAAAAAGTAAAATACCTAGGCGTCCAACTCGATTACCTCCTTAGATTGAACGACCACACAATTAACCAATTGCAAAAAGCCAAAAACTCCTTTAGAGCCAACTCCAGAATATTTCTTAATAAAAATCTCAGCCCTAGAACTAAAATGATTTGCTATCTCCTACCGATCCGACCTATTATAACGTACGCGGTCCCGATTCTCTGGAATATGAGTGCCTCGTTAATGGAAAAATTAAGGAAATTTGAGCGTATGTGTATCAGGACAGCGCTCCACGCTTTCTGAAAAAATGACGACTCCAAACACTTTATTAATAGTCAAACGCTCTATAACAAGGCTGATATACCTAGGATTGACAATTTCCAAATTGGATTAACGAGAAACTACTTTGCGAATCTCCCAGTAGTCCACAATAAATAGTTGATCAAATACACTGAATATAACTGCACCGAAATAGTTGATATGGCCCAGACGGGCTACCTTACTCCTCAAGCCTTCATGTACTTTGACAGAAGAGGGTACATCCAAAACGACACCAACGTACCAATATTATACCATCACTCCCGTCATCAATCAAATAAAACCATAACTTTTGATCCGAATAACCCATCACTTAAATACTCTACCACAATGCCTACCATAGATAATAAAATTAATTATAAAATTAACAAAAAATATTATTGGTTAGTTGACGATGGGAAATTCCACGATGAAGTTCGCCGGAGAAGAGTGAGAATAGTCCGCTAATCTTCGATATTAAGACTGCTGTGCCGAACCCATGGTCTGACGTCTCACATACTCGCTATAATTATTTAAATTTAATTTAATTTTTACCTATGTAACTCTAATATTATTATTTATTGTAGGACTTGAGTCCATTTGTATATATGTACAAATCTTGCGTCTCTTTCCTATCCCTCTTTCTTCCCACAAAGCGATATCGTATTTACGGCTTTTCTTTGTATAAAACCAAAGTTTTTCCGCATAAGGTAATAACTATATACTGTTAGAACTCTGGACGGATTAGTCCATACCGTCGACAACCCATAGTGTACTCTTAGCTTTAAAAAAATTTATTGTTCAAATGCGTATATGCGTACATTTTGTATTTGCGTACTCCTAATACCGATTTGGTTTTTTTAATTATTTGTTTGCACCATTGTATATCCACATATTGGAATCTTTAAGCAAATAAATCATTATAAAAAAAAAGGTTCGATTCCCCGCCGGGGAGGATTATTTTTGCCATTTTTCACTTTTTTTTAAACCTAATTTTTTAGTATGAATTAACCATCAACAAATTATTTTTTTTAAGTCTTACAATGCAATGCGGAAAAATGTCTTACTCGATATGGCCTCGAATTTGTTTTATGACAAATAATTTGATAAATACTGTAGATCAGCGCTCATGCATCAGCTGTGTAGCTTATTCAAATCATATTTTATCAATCACAAGTACTGTAATTTTTGTTGTGTAGAATACTAAATAAATTTTATTATTTTATATATAATTCATGCATTCGTACATTATATGTTACAGTTATATATAACTGTAATATATAATGTACGAATACATACATACGTTACGTTACAAAATATAATTTCCAAAAGCCAAACCTGAGATTAACTGCTTTTTATCTGAGTGCAAAAATAGAAAAGCAATGCTCTCAAGATGAAAAGCGAAATGAATATTGAAATACATAATTAGAACAATAAGAGTGAAACTTTATCATGCAATGATGAGAGCTAATCAAATTCTGATATTAATTAGCAAGCTCAATTTTATAGTCATATTTTAAACCTTTATTGCCTTATGATTATAAAATTAGAGAAAAGATTTACAAGATACTTTCTGGAAGACTTGCTAAAAATATCACTGCATACCGTAATAAGTTCAGTTCCGTTGCAGGGTCCATGTGTCCACTTTGTGCAAATACATGGTTAGTCGAGTATTAACATTATCTTATCGATTATAATCGTTGATATTTAAATGATTGTGGTATAAATATGTACATTTGAAGTTTTACACAGCAATAAATTATACATTTTTTTAACAACTGAGATATAGAAAACGCGCGCGCGTATATATATATATATATATATATATATATATATATATATATATATATATATATATATATATATAAATATGAAGCATCGGTGGTTCAGTGGTAGAATGCTCGCCTGCCACGCGGGCGGCCCGGGTTCGATTCCCGGCCGATGCAATCTTTTGCCTTCTCCAAGCAAAGCAAACAAAGTGGTGAATTACAAAGTAAAGTGTTAAAATAAAATTTCGAGTTCAGTTTACACACATCATAAACAATATAAGGTACAGACAGTTTATTTCCAATAAGCTACGCTTAGGCAACAAACCTTAAACTTGTGTAAAATCAACTTTTGCATCGATATAGTATATATTGATAGTCCGTGTGCGGAACACGATTCCGTACACGTTGCGTCATATAAACGTGTGGTAAATCAAGCTTCGTACACGTCGTGTCAAAAAATAAGTACACATTTTCGTACTAGTATTGGAATGTACTAACTAAAGTATTGCAATTAGAGCGTGTGGGGAAGATTTCATTGACGTTGATTTTAAACAACTCACTTTGTATTTTGTGTTGTATGTGTTCAAAGGGCTAAAACGCCCATAAACCGGAATCATAAAATTTGTTTTGCTTCAATAACAATCAAAAGATTAGATTTTGCTTTGAGAAGGCAAAAGATTGCATCGGCCGGGAATCGAACCCGGGCCGCCCGCGTGGCAGGCGAGCATTCTACCACTGAACCACCGATGCTTGTTTTACTGAAGTATATATTTGAGTGGAAATAGAATTGAAAATGCCTGATGCGAGTTAGCTTACACTATACTTTATAGACCGTATAAAGCCGGATGTTAAGGGCCTTTAAATGCACATAACCGAGTACACTTCCGGGCTTTAAAATGGGCAGTTCCTTAATTCTTGTCTGAATTGTCAACCTTGACAGTTGAAAATTATTATTTGCGTAAGATTAATTTAATTCTTTAGTCACTTCTAATATTTCCGAAAACACTATATAAAATTAGTAAATATAAAAAAATGCTAAGAAGCCTTTGAAATTTATTGATAAACATGTGGTTTAACAACTTTGATTTAGAAATATATTTATCAACTATTTTTTATAAATAGTTTCCAAAATGAAACATTAAAAATCGATAAATTTGGAAAATGTCTTAAAAACTACAATGTAAACTACAATACTCGTAAAGAATTTGGACATCTGATATTCTTTAAGCCTTTTGTGATCCATAATATGGACCTGGTAGGTAGATGTAAATAATAATCTAACAGATGCTTTTTTCGGGCGCCACGAGGCAATCTTGATCAGGGTTAAGTTCGATGGTGTGAATGACCTCTACAACCTTAATGAAAGACGTGCATAGCTTATGTTAAAAGCTCGCGGGCTTCTTTTCTCTGTTCCAAAAAATAGTATACACAAAAAATTATGATAAGATATCTAATAAATTTGTTCGAAGTTTCTTCATAGTAAAATAAGTTAATATTAATAAAACTGCAATTCCTATACAGACACAGTATCAATTTTTCATATTTAATTTAAGTACACACATTCAACTTTTAATAATCAATTTTCAAAACTTAAATGATTTTTAATTTATGAATTGAAAATAATAAAATAGCAACACATAACACTACAAAAAATACTAACACCTATATAAGCTTTAAATAAGATATTAAAGGTTTACTGATGAAAAAAATTCTTCGAATGACGCATATTTTATTCATACTATTTTAAATCTTATTCAATTTACCTTCTGGAAAAATTAACAAGGTCCATAAGAAAAAGGAAACGTTAATTAATTAAGTCGAAAAATCAAAGATGTGAATTTTGAGTATTTTATTTATTATAACATAACAAAACTAAAGAATATAATTTGAATTATTAAACCTCTTTTACACAGAATTATGGAATGTTCAGATACTTTGTAGAAGCAAGCAATCTTTTAATAATATTATAACTCAAAAGAGCATAGTGTCTTACTTAATTAATTATTTTAATAATCCATCATTTAATTTTAATGCTCAACTATATCCATTTTTCTATATTTGAATTATTTTTCTTGTACACTTCTGTTTCATACCTATGTATGTACTTACAAACGTTAAAAAAATTCTTTTGCATGATTCAGAAACTGTGCTATATGTATTCTTGTTCAATCTTAAAAAATGTTCTTATAATTTGTAGGCATTGCGCATCATCAAATCGAAGTAGGCATCATTATCGATACTTGCACTAATAGCGCTGTAATAGTTTATAAATTCGTCAAAAGTTACCTAGAATAATTGCACAAACTTATATTATTTACTTATGGCTAAGTAAAAAAATCATAAAATTGCTATAACTTACAATTCCATCTTTTGTTGCATTTTGTTCAAAATTTGCAAGGAATTTATTCATTATACTCTCTTCGCTCTCTTCGCCACTGATGTAACGAGGATGACATTTTACATTATAAACGCCTTTTAAATCATCAATATTAATTTCACCATCGCCGGTTTTATCCAACTTTTGAAATGCCAACTCTACAATCTTTTTTCTGCTATCATTCATGGGTGGCTATGCAAAAAACAGTAAACTTATTGTATATTATGCATCTATACGTGATTGTTAAGCAAAATTAAGAATCGAGTAAATATTTTGTTTACTGACTCTGACAGCAACAATGAATTCTTCGATGTTGACGCCCCCACTGCCATCAGCATCCAACTTATTAAACATTTCAGTAATTTCTTCATCTGAAAGTTCTAACCCGCATTCCTTGAGTCCCTCCGACAGTTCATCTTGACTTAGTTGCTTGTTTCCATCTTCATCCATTCGTCGAAATACTCTGTATTAAATTATAAATTATACATTAATATTATTTTTTTATTCGAAATAATATAAAATTAGCAGCCATCTTATCATTTTTCTTTAGATTAAGGATTTAATTACTTTTTTCGTTTGTCTATGCTAACAAAAATAAAATCAAAAGCTTATTAACCATTTATTCAGATTAGTGGGTTGAGATAAATCAATACTCGTACGTTAAAAAAAAAAAAAAAAAAAAAAACTAGAACCAGTAGTGCAAGTAAAAAATTATTGCAGTTAAATAATATAATAAGCTTGCCTAGAATCTAAAAATAAATCTGTCAATGCTCTTTATATAAGGCTCTCATATCGAAATCATTATAAATATATCCTCAAATATAGATGTTTTGTATATAAAACATATGCAAAGCATCTAACTATTCCTGGCAAGAAATAAAAGTCCTCATTAGAAGAAAATATACAATCCTACTTGTACCATAGCAAAGTACCATATCTATCTGTCAGACGTATACAATCGAATGAATTTAGAACTCACGCGAAACGAGCGTCGCAATTTCAACATCACATAATTGCTTTTTCCTTTGTAGGAGTGTCGTAATGCAGCGAGCTACATAGAATCATCGTTACATTTGGTGAAATAGAAAAAGTTCGTTTGTACAAAGAGTTATGTTATGTAAATCCAGTCCATAAGGCGCATTAAATGAATATAGAACGTAACAAACACTCAAGTTCTCTGGTGCAAAGATTGTGAACTTGATACGGGAATGTCTTTGCCATTGGGTCGTGTAAAATATTGAGTTGGTTGGTCTAAAGATTCTTGCAAGACATGTATACATCAAGGATCACCCTGAGAATAGAACATTTATACGAAACGTCATAGTGTATAATTGTGTGCTTGGAAAAGTATACAAAGATCTTTATAACAAATTCTATTCAATTCTAATTTAAAGCAATGAATCGCGAACTATCCTCATGTAATCCAATTACTTAATCAATTTTAATATTAGATAAGAACAAAAGTATTTGCGAAAATAATGACTTATATATTTATCATATGAAAGAGAATCATGGAAGAATATCTGTAAGTGGCTATCTGCGATATAACTAGCATATCAGATGATTCATAAAGTAAACGAAAATGAGATAGGGATCGCGCAGTGTAATTTCATTTTTCAATTGAATATGAAGTGCGTTTGAAATTTTTATGAAAAAACCAACGTTTATTGAACGCACGTTATGAATCATTGAGCCAAATTGAAATTAATGAAAAAATATATCTATTAAAGTTAGTTTAATTAACTATGAGTCAATATTACGACATAGTTTCAAGAATTGCGTTAATTCGCTTTCAAACATTAATTTTCAGCGATGGGGCATTGGAAAAGAATTTTGAAAAGCTAACAATGAGACTCGCTTTTTATATACAATACAGCTACATCAAGAATTGCGACGTGAATTTTCTAAAACACAAGCAAGCACTTCCACCAAAAACTATGAAATAATTACTCACCTGCCGAGGCCGAGGATGCCGTGAGCACCCCTGGCCAGGCAGAGCAGACGCAGTTTCTCCATGGTATCCGTTGTGTTGATCACGGCCCGCTGGGCCTTATTGATCATCTCAATCTCCTGTCTGGTGGTAGCACTTTGCGGCCTGTTGAACATCCCTGGAAAAGCTTACGTCATTCGCGTGGTCACGTGACAAGGAGGAAAGAGGAGGACGTTGCTAAGCCGGATTCGCGTGCACGGGACAAGGATGCCGAGATACAAGTAGCACGAGAGATTGGATTCAGCGAGTGAGGGAATCCCCACGCCGAGGCGCACACCTACTTTCTATACAAGTATAAGTATGCGCGCTCGCGCGTACGGCTCTCATTCGTGTAACATGCGGGCAAATGAGTTTTGCGAAAGATAGTACTTCTTTATTCCATTTCAGGAATTTCATTTCAGAAATATTGAGTTTATTGAGCACGTGTCACGGATACTTTAATTTATTAGGAATAAGAAATACCTTGCTGTAGTATATGTTTTACGTTATTTGGCTATTATACAGCTACATGTAATATTTATAACGTGAGTCGTGTGTTTGAAAAATTAACGGAAGGTTCTCAGAGAAAATAGGACTTTACACTGAATTTCTAAAATAAATATTTCTATAATAAATATAGGACGCAAAAACTACACTCAATTTATAACATCTATATTAGTCATACGTGCTACACTTACAGCAAATTTATGTGAACGCCTTATAGTTTGCTTTTAGTTAATAAAAATCAATATTAATGCTACTTTAGGGCTTTGAAGATCAATTATTTTTAGTTAGTGCAAATTAATTGAAAATATATTTCTACGTGTATGAGCCGAAATAATATTTTCAGATCTATACGTTCTGCAATATTGGATCCAACTGATAAGGTCGCGTTATGTTTAATGTAAGAACATAAAATACAAACCTCAATTTTTTTCGTCGATCAAATGGAAGGTAAACCATGCACACATAAAACATAGAAAATTGTTGTGAATTTATTACAGTGGCTTGATGATTTTAGATTATAAAACAGTTTATGCGCTCATTATGAAAGTGAACGATTGAAGAACGATACTCTATCGCTTGTGTGAGTCACTCGACAAGTAACTTAAGACTGAATTTTGAAAAATACATGAGTAAGTTGACAGACAGAGGTATGTTGGCGAAAATCAAAAGCACCGCGATTCTATTACCTTCAATGACCAAGATATCGGCTCTATACCCTTCTTTTAGTAATCTAAAACAATTTCTTGTTTTTTCCTGAGCTAAATGATTAGAAAAAATTTATTTGTTATTATATTTAGAAATCATTATTATTATTTGAAATCACACTAAGCAAGCACGTGTCAGTCAAACGAGTCATACAAAAAAGTAATAATCACTTTTAAAGTAGATAGAACATTTTGAAACTTAATGTGCAAGGCTGCATAGACTTGTTAAGCGCTTATTTAAAAATGAATAGATCAGTGCGCAATTTCCATTTTACCAAAGGATCATTAAATATGACTTTTATTAAAGTATGTTTCTAGTCGATCGTGCAATTATCCAACGACAATCGCGTAAAATCACGGCCAACAAAAGTGAGCCAAAGAGTCAAATTCGATGGATTGCCGATAAGTATCCAGCTCACCGGAATTTCCTTCGGAGAAAAATGGTCCCTACGTCTCCGAGGATTCTGTCGGGAAGTAATTTGCCGCCGCCGCTGGGCGATCGAACTCGCTGCACTGCAAGTATACAGAAGACACCGGGCACCTACGGAGCCGCGAAGCGAATGTCGCGGGGGTGTGCGACAAACTGACGGGGGCGATAAAGATCTCCTGTGCATGCGCGCAAAGCAGACAACGGGTAGCCTCACTTGCTAATGCTAATTCAACTCGCGTTGCATCTCCATAACAACGGACAAGACACAACAGCGGCTACCGAGGTAGCGTATAGTTGCAAATGCACTTAGACCTCGATCGTCGCCGGTTTTACGCCTGTACGATAGACGCCAGGAAAAAAACATCGCCTTTGTGCAGGGTAGATATATGATTGATCGCGGGGTGGTATTTTCAAGATAGTTGCAACATGCCGGTTTCTCGGCTGGTTTTGATTATACAAGTATAGGGCTTAACGTCTGCTGGCGATTAAATTTTTATCTGTATTCCGAGAGATTTTTGCAATGGTTGCGAGAAGGGAGCTTTTATCTGGGATCTAAACTGTAGAGAGTAAACCTACGGTGTTCTTTTGAAATGTGCTTTTGGTACCGCTAATAAACTTTACTTCTTAAAGTTCAAGCTGTAGTTTCAAAAAAGTTAAGGTAATTATGAGCATCGCATAGTTGGGTTACTTGTATTTGGAAGAATTTCAAAAATTCATCAATGTGATTCGTTATTTCAGCGTTTTACGGTGATGCATAAATCAAACTATGTCACTTATAGGAGAGACTGAATATTACAAAATTTAATACCTTAGGTAAGCGCCGGTAAGACACGTGTCTTGTATAAACGGTCAAGGGTTCTGTCCATGACACGATTGTCTAGTCTAAGCTAGTGTCAAGATTCCATACCTTAGTTCTTTGTTTACGTTTTATATCGCTCGCGATTATCAACAGAAAATGGATAACTTGAAATCGAAATGATAACGCGTAACGTGGATCTGTATGGATCCTAAATATATATTTACTGAATTAAACAAAAAACGAATCAATAAGAAATTTTAGCTTTCACAAAACTGAATTGTTTAGTATATACGCGAGTACAAAGTATAATAAGTGTAATTTGCAATCTCTAAGACTGTTACCCATACGCGCTTCTATTAGAACCATATAATTCTGAAACTCTAAGTGGATTACTTTATAATCATATACTTGAAGAGTGATCATAAGTACCTATTTTCATGATATTCTTTTTTTTTCATTGGCAAAAGGGAATGAGAGAACTTTTATATTAAATAAGTTGTCAACTCTTCGATCTAATGAACAAACATTATTAGTAAGAGCTGTAAGATTATTTGCTTAGGAGTTAAGCACACATTTGTGCTCCAACTGTCGTTGAATTCCCAGTTGGCGAAGTAAAATAGGCCGTACTATATGTATATATATTTATATATATTGACTAAAGGCGGCTAAATCGATAGTCGACGCGTATATGTGGATGTGTACTTACATAGCAGTGCTATATAGTCTTTGAATAAGTGATCTAGAACTTTAAAGTGCACGCATTAATTTATATTTTTATTACCTCAGGGAAATTGCTAGGATTAGTCTAATTGAGTCATATCACGAGGTGTTTACTGCATAAAGTACTCGTATAAACAACTATACTGCACACATTTTTTTGTGTACAGTTCACATATATTAGTAGTTCATAATATACAATTTTTCCGTATTTATTGGTATTGTACATTCTCCCTTCATCATAGTCAATATATACGTACATTATTAAATTTGTTCATATCTTGAGGCCGTATTTATGCGATGATGTATAAAGTTTAAATTTAAATTTAAATTAAAATAGTGGGGCGCTTTAAATATCTATTTCATAGAATACCATCGGTCGATAACTCTACCTATATTAATATTAGTACCCAATTTCACGAATATACTTAATTATATGTAGCATTATATTATTTACCTTAACCCATATTTGTTCAAGTTTTAATTTTAGAAAATTTTACCTTGGATGTAAAAACTGCATCAGGGAGGGAACATCATGATTTTGAGAATTATATAATGAACTTTTCCTAGCCCAACCTTATATAGGTACGAACTTCCGACCTAGCGTAAATGCAGAACAACAGACGTCACGTGGTACGGCACGTTCGTTGATATTCGCATTAGACAACAAAAATATGTAAAATAATCACTTACAATGAATTGTATTGCAAGAAAAGTACACCAAAAAATAGCCTGTAATTCGGCACTGAACTACCATTTAAGAAAGTTTCTGTTCACGTCCACATCATGTCCAGTGCTCAATCAAACTGCATCAGAACATCAAGATCTGAACAACAATAACTCTGACTTGTCTAAAGATCTGTATACGAGAATCAAACTCTCAGGTCCAATATCAGTTGCAAATTATATGAAAACAGTTCTAACTCATCCAACAAAAGGTTATTATACTACTAAAGATGTTTTTGGACAAAAGGGAGATTTTATAACTTCTCCTGAAGTAAGCCAGCTATTCGGAGAAATGATCGGCTTGTGGATTATAACGGAGTGTAACAAAATTCACTATAAATCATTTCAAATTGTAGAACTAGGCCCTGGAAGAGGTACTTTGACACATGATATCCTTAGAGTTTTTCGACAATTAGGTTGGACTGATCGAATAAGTGCTATAAACTACGTAGAAGTTAGTCCTGTTTTAGCTAAAATACAAAAAGAAAATTTGTGCTCTACTGTTAATTCCGAAGAAATAACTGCACCAAGCAACAAATCTTATCAATTTGGAAAGACTAAGGATAAGATAGAAATCTATTGGTACAAATCAATTGCTGATCTACCAGAAGGGTTTACTGTATTTATTGCTCAAGAATTTTTTGATGCATTACCAATTCATAAATTTCAGAAAACAAAGGATGGATGGTTTGAAGTTTTGGTTGATGTTGATCCAAATAGTGAAAAAGTACCAAAATTTAGATATGTCCTGGCCAAAACGGATGCTTGTGATTCAATTTTAGATAAAAGTGATAAAAGAGAACATGTCGAAATCAGTCCAGAAGCTATGAATATTATGCGGTACATATCTTCTGCAATAACTCAGAATGGAGGGTTCTCTCTTTTTGTTGATTATGGCCACAACGGTGAAAAAACTGACACTTTTCGAGCATTTCGTGACCATAAACAATGTGACCCATTGAAAGATCCAGGAACAGCTGATTTAACAGCTGATGTTGATTTTGCCTTGCTTAAAAAAGTAGCTAAAGAAAGCAACAAGCTATTGTGTTATGGTCCTCTGGCTCAGAGAGAGTTTCTAAAAGATACAGGTATTGATATTCGCCTGATGAATTTATGTAAAAATGCTACTGAAGAAGAAAAACAACAGTTGCAATCCGGCTATGATAAAATTATGAATCCTAATGAGATGGGTACTTGCTTCAAAGTAGTTTCAATGTTTCCATACGTGCTGAAAGATTACTTAAAAAAATTGCCAGTCAATGGTTTTGAAAAGTACAAATCGGAAGACTAACTGAAAATTCTTAATGTAAATTTTGTATATTATTATTATTTATATTTGCTCTTGTACATATAAACCAAATAAACAAAATCTCAACAAAAAACAACTATTTCTTGCGTAATTTCTGTTATTTAATCTGACATTTGAAATTGCCGCTATTCATTTTTTACCGACCGTTGATATGTTATAATCACTTTTAACATCCAGACGTAAACAAATAACACTGCAGACGCGCCTTTTGATCTCGAAGCGTCTACCTTGCGCTTGCGTACAACGAGCCGTTTCACGTTTTTTTCGCGTCTCGTCCCTTCCGCATCATATCAATCTCTCGTGAATCGTGCGGTGTGCGTCGTTCTGCATTTATCGGTTCAGCACAAGTTAACGAAGGCGACACTGCACGCGACGGCGATGGTCGTCTTGTCGCCTTTATAAACACGCGTTATTTTATGCGCGGGCATCTTTAGAGTTTTATTTTCTTACGAAGAAGCTGCCGAAAATTAAAATCACTCATAATGAGTGGAATGCTGGGCTTGATAGTCTCTGGACGTCTGGTGAGTTTGTTTGTTTGTTTTTATTATCTAAAGAAGGAATACTACAAACTGTGGGAGTTCAACCGGCGCTTCAAATCTGCGGTGCCGTCGTCTGATTGTTGAAATCTAGAATATTCCACAAAACATTGAAAATGTTCTCGAAGCTCGCTATAAACGGCTTGCAGACAAATTTAAAACAAAATAAATTCGTTTTAGTTAAGAAATCATCTTCCTATTTTGGTACGAATCTTTGTACAAATTCATTAACCATTATAAAAATATTGCATGTTGAGTAAGATCATTTATTTTACTTTTAAAAAATATTATTCCGCCATATGCTGATGATTTTTATAATTTTTAGGTTCAAACAGATTTTCAACTCGTTGGAGAGAACAAGTTTTTAATCACAATTCCTGATGCCGACAGTATCAACCACGTTGTTGTTTTTCTTACTGGGACAGTTCCTTTCATAGACGGAATGGGTGGTGCTGGTGAGTTTTGTAATTTTTTTACTTTGAAGTACGTGAATTAATAATTTTTAAGAATCTAATGATATTTAAATTTCTATGTTTTAGTGTATTTTAGCTGGCCTGACCCTAATGCTCCACCCAACTGGCAATTTTTGGGATATGTGTCAAACAACAAACCATCTGCTATATTTAAAATATCAAACTTGAAGAAGAACCACGAATTTGAAAACAATAACTTGGGCATCTTTGGAGCCACGAGTACAACAATTTCCCACGTTGCTCAAATAGGCATTTCTGTGGAACCGCTTAGTATTTTGGAGCAGCAAGCTGCTGTGGCCACTGCTAATGCAACAAATTCATTTGTAGACTTTGCTCAGAAAATGATCACTAGCTTCCTCAATTATGTATCTAGTTTCTCAGTAACTCAGGCACAAATGACAGCAAATCCTACAGAAAATTTTGTGCCATTGTCCTCAATACAAGGATGGTATGAAACATTTGAAAGACGTTTAGCTCAGAATCCAAACTTTTGGAAGGCATGATCAAAGCTTGAGGACCTTTGGCGTCTTGTGCATTCATACTCTTTGCTTTGTTTAAGCAACAAAAGTACTTGATGCAGCACCGAGACAAAGCAAGTGGCCTGTTTGTGTTTGCATTTAATTATTCTGTCAATTATTGTTTACGAAAAGCAAATTTGATACGCTCAAGATATTTTTAAACTAAACTTAGGTACTGACTCTGTATCTAAAATGAAAAATTGAAGCAAATTAGAGCAATCAGCTACATAATTATGATGCACTGTGTCGCTAATATTAATCACTTTCATTATGACAAATGCTGTTAGCCATGTAATGTACATGGCCATAAACTTAAACAATATGTAATATTATCTAAATACTTGTGATTTGAATTAGTCCATGAATTTTTAATAATTTCATATTAAAAAACTAATTTTATACAGGATTATATTATAATGTGATTATTTCAAACATTTATCCTCATCGTGAGCGCGTTGATAAATCAAAAGTATATATACTGCTACATGAGTTAAGACATGTAAATACTCGACTATGAAAACTTACATTTGCCAAAGACATACTTTCAATAAATTTATATCAATCTCAGAATAGTATTTTAAAACTTTTATAATGAAAATGCGTAAAAAAGTCAGTAGTAAAAGATATGCTCAGGTGAGGCGTCTTTCTACCGAAACATCCATAGGTAAATCCCTCTATTCTTGTCACCACTAAAATGTTCAATTCAAATTCTTACGCGACTTTTCGATGGTCATAAAACCTCAGCGGACAGCGTCAAAGCTAAAAATGCTCCTCGCGAACAGTTCCGTGACATGACGCGCTTCGTTTACACGGCGGCCTATCCGACATTACGCGACGCAGCGGCGCTTTCCCATATAGTCCATCTCGCTCTTCCTCGTATCAACTATCAACTAGTGCAGCACAGAGTTGTCCTCTGCAGAGTGTACTAGCTATATCCATCCGAAATAAAATAGGTATACTATAGTCTATACAGTCAGGCCAGAGCAGTGCACAGTGGAGAGAAACAATACCAAACGGAACGATCGCAAGAACGTCAACAGTACAGTATAGACAGAACTCAGAAGTATAGCAAAGCCGTAGTCTCTCAACGCAAGGTTGAACATATAGCGGAGAGTGGAGGTTGACCATCAGGCAGCCTACAATCGTCATCATTGTGTTTGCGTCTTTTTCGTTCCCAGCGAACCGCAAGAGTGAGAAAAAGAGGAGGGAAGGGAGAAGAGAAGATATAGCGTATATAGCGAACATCAGCACAGTGTGGTCTAGCATCGAGCAGACGGAGGCTACGTGACATATGTCGTGTGTACATAGTACACACAACGGTCGCCCGTAGTCGCGTCTCTCGGACGTAGGAAGGAAGAGGCTGCAGATCGTCATCTGGCGGGCCATTTTTTCGCGCTCGCTCGCATCCCATTAGCCGCCAACGCTTTGTGAAGTTACGCTTTATAGTTTATACAGAGACGCGGGCGTTCGCGAGGAGAAGAGGAGAGATAAAGGCACGGCATAATGTCCGTCGTCTGGCGATAGCTCGCGGGCGCGCGCGCGCGCGAGTCAGAGAGAGAGAGAGAGAGAGAGAGAGAGAGAGAAAAGTATACACCTACTCGGTGTGGGAAAGCAGTGCAGTGCAGTACACACGGCTTTATAGATCTCGGCTGAGCAGAACTGACCACCCGCACACGCCTACGTCCAGGTAGACATGTTCCCGTAGTGCTTTCCGCTGAGCAGCGAGTATAGACCGTGTCACTGTGTGTACACAATAACGCATATAACATATCAGTGTCGTGCGCGCGGAACGGAGAGCCGAGACAGTGCGTTGGTATTATAAACAGAGCCGAGGCCGCAGCGGAACAGCACAACGTCGAGGCTGCGGGGAGATACTTCTTCCTTCCTCGGCCGCGAGCCGAGAAAGAGGCTTCGTCGTACATGCACTAGGTGAGTACGCGTGTGTCTCGTTGCGACGCGTGAGCGGAGAGAAAAGATTCTTCGTCCTGGCCTCTCCGCGAGTTTTCGTATCCGTATATATAATACGATGTGCGTGCGTGTGTGTACGAGGAGCATGACGCAGGGAAATTTTTGCGCCGCCGACTCTCGATAAGACATCGCGGCGGAAAGTCGTGCCTCCGCAAATGGCTGGACTGTCGTCTCGTGATATCTATCCGATGCGAGAGCTCTCTTTTCGCACACGCGGGTGCAAACGTGACGGAGTGTGTGATACAGATAGAGTTTATACTTCGGAGCAGCGAGTGTATAAAGCAGCTATGGCGGTGAAAATTCATTGATTTTCGCCCCGGTCGCGACGACGCTCCATTTTGAATTGCAGATTTTCCGACCGCTCTCGCGAATCACGGCTGTTGTTAATTCGCCCTTTCCCGCACGACACCCATGAAAAATCATCGATTCATTCCACGGCGTCTTCTTTCGCCTCTGCGATGTAACGATAATACATACAAGTGCGTACATGAAGTTAAGTTCACCTCCTGTATAGGTACAGTGTGGTGATGCAATCGCGAGAGGAAAGGGCAATAGCGTTTTGAAAATCGTTAATTGAAAGGACGACTCTTTCTTTTTTTCTCGCTGCATCTTTTGTGCGCGCGTCTAAATATAGACCGTCGCTCGCGAGAGAGCGTCGTTATATATTCTTTCCTCTCTGGCTATCACCGCGCAAAAAACGTCCCGGTCGTTCGATCGTTTCGATTTAATCTCTTTCTTTTAACTACCTGGTCTAACTTCTCGGAGAAAATAAACAATTGGGAAAGAGAGCTGATGCTGCTGCTTCGGTAATGTGGCAAAGTTTCGAAGTATACACCTAATACGCACGGTGATGTAATTAGAAAACTGATTATGACTCGCGGTGCCTCGTATATGTATGTACACCCAGTATATACACGCTTGATCCGCGCACTGCACGCTCTTGGCGGATTTCTCCTAGAGAGACTTCTTTTTCTTTTTTCTTTTTAATTGGCTGCGCTGTTTTGCGCGTTGCTCTGATTAGTGCGCCAATGTTTACATACGTATCTCTTTTACGAGTGTTGTTGTTGTGCTCTTCGCAGTAAATGGGTCTCTCTGGGCGTGAGGCGGATAAAATTTAGGTTGCGAAAGAGCCATGGATTTCGGCGTTTCCTTCCTTCGCGCCTTTTCTGCACGACTGTGCGCCGATGGAAAATCGTCCTACTGCTCGCTTTTTGCGACGGAATTCCGCGAGAGCGCGAATTTAGGGCACCAGCCGCGCGTATACATATATATCATGACAGTCTTGGATATCCTTCGCTTACGTCCCTCGCTGTTTCTCTCTCTCTCTCTCTCTCTCTCTCTCTCTCTCTCTCTCTCTCTCTCTCTCTCTCTCTCTCTCTCGTAGTCTGTGTAGGTATATACTTATACTTACGTGTATACTTGGCGATATACGATTTTCGCAACGCGAGCAAGGACTCTCTCGGAAAATGTCCAGTAGCGCGAACGAGACGCTTTTGGCGAATTGCATAATCGGCTAAGGGTACTACGACTTGTTCTTTGTGGCATTGACAGGTGTATATATATCTATCGTTAGACTGATTCTTTCTTTGGAGTATTTTTATTTGCGACCGGTCGTTATTTATAAGCGAATTCGAGGAATGTCTCGGGCTTTTTTTAGAATATGTAAAAAAGAAGTGAACGGTCGGGTTTTATTTATTTATTTAGACTCTCTCCTGTGCAGCGGTGACTCCGAAATTAATGATCAGCTGAGGGTATATCGGTGATTGAGTGTTTGCCGCTTATTACAACGATTTCGGTTGGGTTATTATGAATGTTGTCAAACTTTAGCGTCTTTGCTTTATACTGGAGATTCTGTTGTAGCAGTGTTTGTTTAGTCACAGTTCTCTGGAAATTAGAAAGTGCCAATCGAGCGTAGCCTTGGCATCTGAATAGAGGCTTGTCTACAGTTGTTCTAATACAAAAACGTCCTTTAGCTGAATTGACTGATTGTTGTGCTGGTTATTTATTTGCAAAAATTCATGATTTATTCTTGCTTGTCTGTTGTAGGATTCAAAATTTTGGAGAGATTTTCCCAGACCCTCGGAGTCTAGGGCTGTAGCAAAGTCACTACGTTCAAGAGGTGAGTCACGTCTGTGTTTATTTATCAACATAAATATTGCACTTTCTCCATCGCCACAACTGTCTGTCTTGCATAGACTCTGAATCATCTTCATAAGTATAAAGAGCAAAGTGCTTACTTTGCTACATGCATACAGTAAACGTGAGCAATGTTATCAGGCCCGAGATATGGGAATTGTATTTCATGCAATATTTTTATTGCTGTCTCCTAGGGAGTCAAGTCTTAACTATATTAATGTAGGATTGTCTTTTAATCGGATTTTTACATGCTTCTGGTCCGATGAAAGTAGTCAAGTAACATAGTGATAAGAAACTATCTTAATGCGAATATCCCCTATGAACTTTGTTATTGAAGTAAACAGATCTATTTATAACAAATTTGTTACTATTGAAAATTGAACGGAAAAGCCAATTGTAACACTGTGAACATTAAATTATTTCAACACTTAGCATATCATTTATTCATGTATAAAAATTATAAGATTAATTTACTAAGTACTATATAGCTTAACTTTTTTTATAATTAGACTGAGATGGAAAGCTCTGAGGAACCAACAAGCCTGCAATCCATTTGCCATCTGCGTGCTTCTGAACTGTTTCCAAAGCCTGCACACTTTGATTGTGAGGATTCAAATCTCACAGTACCATTTGTGCTCTTGAGTGGAGAATACATTGTTGCTCTGGGACGTACATCGGATGGAGTACTGGCGCTGTCAAACTATAGGCTGTACTTACAACTTGGTCAAGAATGCTATAATGTACCGCTGGGTCTAATTGAGCATCTGGAAGTAAAGGAGATCTTTTACCTGCACATTGGCTGCAAAGATGCTCGTTCAATAAGGTTTGCATAATCTCCTATTGTATCCTATGTAGTTTGAAAATAACTGCACAGTAATAAGTTTTATCTAATCCACGCATCAGTACTGCTACAAAAAGTGAAACAACGTTCCCATTAATTGAAATTTCTCGTGAAAATCGAAATGATCAACGACCCGGTAACGAAGAATAAGCGCTATCAAGCAAAAATTTATGAAAACATTTTGACAATTCATCATTGTTTATCTTTTCTCCGTGACTTTAATCAGTCAATTAATTACAGTTGATAGCTTATATCTTCTTTCTTTAACAAAGTAGCTTCTTGTTTCGCTTGAAATTCGTGAATGCGTTAATTTTTCTCTAAAATAAAATTTTCTTAATTTTACTTTTATATTTCAGTTGCGCTTTTTCCACCAACGAGCACTGCTTAGAATGGTTCAAGCGACTCCACAAAGTCACCTTCCCGAGGAGAAGCATCGAAGATATGTTTGCCTTTGCATACTATGCCTGGTCAATGGAAGAAGGCAAAGATATTCCACGACTAGGAAAAGATTGCGATTCTTACCTCACAACTTTCAATTCAGAAGTACGCGTGTATTTAGACATAAACTGACATTGTAGGAACGCATTCAATCAATTATTTAAAATGCAATGTTTTTTCACAATATTTCAGGTCGAACGGCTAAAGTTCAATTTGCACGGGAGTTGGCGTATTAGTCAGATAAACAAAGATTACCAAATGTGCCCATCTTACCCCCCTCAGCTTCTCGTTCCTGCGTGCATTTCAGACGTGACTCTCGAGGCTGTCGCCAAGTTTAGGAGTTCCCGGCGAATTCCTGCGATTGTCTGGAGGTAAAGTAATTCTCACCCTCGCTCCGCCAGTTCGCGTGGGGCATCTTGTCAATAAAACTTTAACTTTCCAGGCACGTCACTAATGGAGCTGTGATAGCTCGCAGTAGTCAACCGGAAGTTGGCTGGTTAGGGTGGCGAAAGCCTGAAGATGAAGATCTTCTGAAAGCTTTATCGGATGCATGTTCCTACGACAGAGGCGAATCTACCATGATCGACTCGCCGGTCAGTTATTCCGACCCTGGTGACGAGCCCATCTCACCAGTAACTACAAAGGTACTTTATAGCACTGCGTGACCTAAGTCTGCGTTTAAGTCACGCCTATCCCTGACCTTAAGAGCAACCTCGCTACGCTCGGACGCTAACCGCACGGTGCAGTACAGGACTGTTTATGTCACTGATAGTTGTGACATAACGACTTAGGGCAGGCAGATGCTCTAAAATAGTATACGATACTTGTGACTCAAATCGACCCATTATTACACGCCGTGTAATAATGGGACGTTTAAGTCACATGTATCGTAATATACTATAACGGAACCCAACTTTTTGAGGAACATTTCATTAATTCTTGTTATCCGTTTAATAACGTCAAATATTTTTTGTCTGTATATAGAAAGTCCTCATCGTCGATGCCAGATCCTACACAACGGCGGTAGCGAATCGAGCGCGCGGAGGCGGTTGCGAATGTCCCGAGTATTACCCAAACTGCGAAATACAATTCATGAATCTTCCCAACATCCACTCGATCAGAAAGAGTTTCCACGCGGTGCGACAGCTCTGTGCCTCCGACGCCGATCAGAACAAGTAAGTAAAATAGCTTTACAAAGCATTGTAACTTGATCTTTCTTATAATTTTGCGCTTCACCCTCGGTCAATTGATCTAAAACGATGGCGAGGTGGATCTAGTCGGCTATTCTTGTCACAACTCGGAAGTGACATTCTATATGGTTCAATAATTTTTATTTGATTTTTTAGTATTTTTTAATAAGCCATTAACAGCTGTTTTTTGGGGTACTTTATCCACGCGCGTGGTTCAAATCTAAAAGGATTCTTTGAAATTTTTTTTATAAACGCATTTTTGCTCAATGTCACAGCTGGCTGAGCTTGTTGGAGGGAACAAGATGGTTGCAGCACATGTCGGGCTTGTTGAGAGCAGCTGTCACAGTTGCTTCAGCGATCGAAAGAGATGGGAGGCCAGTATTAGTACATTGCAGCGATGGCTGGGACAGAACGCCTCAGATTGTCGCACTTGCCCAAATCCTACTCGATCCGTATTATCGAACAATGGAGGTTGGCTTTATTTTATAATAAAAACGAATAAAACAAGTTTGATAAGTTTAATGCAATATAAAAAATGGTTTCTTTTTACGTAGGGTTTTCAAGTTTTATGCGAAAGGGAATGGCTTGATTTTGGGCATAAGTTCGCCGATCGATGTGGACAGACTGTAGGATGCGAAGATCCTAATGAAAGATGCCCCGTATTTTTGCAATGGCTAGACTGTGTACATCAATTAATTAGACAATTTAAGTGCAGCTTCCAGATGTCATCTGCATACCTTGTAAGTATTACTGGAAACTCTATGATAGCTGCTCAACTGAAGTTACCGTAGCAGAGTGTTCAAATTACGAATAATTCATTCTGTTTTCAGGTGAAATTAGCTCAACATACTTATTCTCAATTATTTGGCACATTTTTGTGCAATACTAGACAGGAAAGGCTACAATTAAGGATACGAGATCGTACCTTTTCCGTTTGGCGCTTTTTAAATTCTACATCCTTCGTTAATCATTTGTATTCCCCTTCGAAAAATCAAGTGCGTATAGTATAAGTTATCGTTTTGCTTAACACGAACAACAGAAATAGACTTTACAATGTCTCCTCAACAGGTATTATGGCCTAGTTGCAATGTACGAGATCTTAAACTTTGGTCTGCAGTCTACTTAGGAACTGTTGAGACACCTATAGGTATCAGTGATATTAAACCACGAGTATCGATGATCGACATTGAAACTGGTGATAATGAAGAGCCACAGAAACAGATGACAAAAACTCGTTCTTACGGAGATCTTATCCTAGCACAAGATCACACGGCTCATCTGCATCGCAGGTTAAGCGATCCAAGTATTTCGATCGAAAAGTAAGACATCAAAATACACCTACACTTTTGTTAGATAATATGAAATTATATTCTGATTCATTAATTTTTTCAGGAAATTTGAATCTATAAATTTAGAAAACGAGCCAGAAAAAGTAACTAATAACGATAGTGATAAAACTCAAGCGGTTAGTGAAAATTCTAAAGAGACTGAAGATAGGAAGAATTTGCCGAATGGGGAGAGTGCGTCAAATGAAGCGCCAGTAAACACTTCTGTAGACAGCTCTACCGACACAATAATACCCAACGGCGATTTAATTATCGCCAAAGATAATACCGAAAAAAACACGTTAGTTAATTTATGTTTTATTTAGCTTGAAAAATATATTGAATAGAGTATTAATTATTCCGTTATCACAAAATTTAGAATACAAGCTGCGAATCACGTACAAGAACCAGTTTCTCGATGGGTCGACACAGGAACTGTCAACCGTCCTACATGCAACTGCAATCAGAATAACGAGGGCAGCGATGTCAGCGAGACAAGTGTGCCTCTACCGTCGCGAACACCGAGTAGTATTTGCCCGGCGTCACCGATCCACCAAGACATTATGATTGATAATTTCGATCGACTCGACGACGTCGATGGCCTTCCAGTCATTCATTGCGACGTGCAGATGAGAGTTCAACAGATTATCGTCGAAAATAAGGTATTGCTCAAAACTTTCAGCTTCTAATTAAAATATTGCTCTGTTATCTAATTACAATTGGTTTTGTTTGCGCGTTTTAAGCTCAAAGAAGAAGCACTGCGGAAAGAATTGCACACAACTAGAATGGCATTAATCAAAAAAGTTTGCAATCATGACACAGATACAGATCGAGTTGATGAGATTGTAAGAATGGATTACTTTTATATATACACACACACACACACACACACACGCACATATACATACGTACATAGCTTATAAATATTTTCCGATTGCAGGGCTCGTTACCCGACTCTGTAGGAAGCACCGCAGATCACGGAGAATCGTTACCTTCTGACATGTCTTGGGAAGCTTTAGACGAACCCGGGCCAGCTCCTACGCTATGGGTTCCCGACCACGCTGTCAATCGATGCATGGGATGTGATACGGAATTTTGGCTTGGGAGACGCAAACACCACTGCAGGTAGCTTTCATCATCAATTACAAAACAGCTTCTTAATTTCTTAGAGTTAGCTTTCTACTATTAAAAACACTGCCGCTCTATATCGCAGATGCTGCGGTAAAATATTTTGCGCTGACTGTTCGGAAAACTCGACGCCCCTGCCCAGCGAGCAGCTCTACAATCCCGTTCGTGTGTGCAGTGAATGTTTCTCGCGCCTACACCATCATACAAGTCCGTGTCAATGCGCCAGTCGCCACCAGAGCAAGATTGAAAACGAGATCGAGTCGGTCCCACCGCCACCGCCACCAATGGCTAACTTCCCGACTTCTGGCGTCGCATGTCACCGATCAGCTAGCAAGCCCGTTACTCCCTCGAGTCTTGGTAAGGATGACTGCTGCGAGTCGCCGTTCCAAATTGTCCAACAAAAGCAAAGTCAACAACCGCCAATTGTTGAGGCGAGCAGCGCAAACTGAGCGCCGGCGCTCAGCGGTCGTTTCTGGCACGTTGGGAGGAGCCTTTCTCAGGAACATAATGGAAACGGAAAAGAGTGATTACAAATCTGCAATTCTGCATCGTATGTACTTGACTAGAGTCAAGCGCGCGGATGCTATAAGAGAGCTGTAACGATGTCGATTTTTGTCGAATTTATACATAATTTGTATCGTACATAATGTCTATACGTTAAAAAGAAAGATTTAAAACAAAAAACTAAAAATAATTACAATATGGATTTAAAAGAATAATAACAATCACGCGGTAGGCACGATGTGGCGCAAGTTAATATTTATTTCTCGATTCGTCATTTATACTTAACCGGTATACTTGAGTATACGCGGTGGAATGTATCTGTACGCGAGGCTGATAGTGAGAGGGTGTGAGACTGCATGAGTCCCATAGGGAAGCAAGCAAATTATTAAAGGTATAAAGTCTTATTTCTTATTTAATGTAAAAAAATTAAGTTTAGAATGAGAATGAGAGGAAGAACTGAAATATGAAAAAATTGTTTTACTTTAGATTTTTGGCGTTTGATTCGAGTGAGGGTATGTTTTAGGCTGGCTGTGAGAGATGTTTAATTTTAGACGTCGAACAAATAAAAAGTTTTAATTACTGATTGTTGGCCGATTTTAAAAACAACAAAAAAAGAAATAGTTCAATTATGGTTGCAATTAAATTTTGTGTAAATATATTTATATTCGCGCATACCGTCTTCGTATAAAAAGGGATTAGTTCACTAGTGTGTTCTGGTGTTTTTATTGTTATTTCGTGCTCTTGAGTAGTAATAAGAATTCCTCTCTTTGCAACGACCGGGCGCTCTTATCTCGAAAATGTTTTGGTACTCGAGCGAGCGGAAACGCATGGGCTTGTTGTTCGACGAATAAAACTGATGTGTACTGCTCGTCGAGTGCCAATTTTAACTACAAAAAGAATAAATAAAAGCAAAAATAAGAAAAAGCAACCATAACAATTTTATACTTGGAAGATTGAAAGAGCAAAATACAAGTATATTGGACGACACCTGATAATGCATTAGGAGATTGCGAAATGTACATATACAATAAATCACAAAGAAAATCGAAGGCAAAAAGAGTCAAAGTATTTTCGCGTTCTTTACTGTATTTAGACGTTAACCGCGTAGTTCTCAGATAGCGATTGCACGTGCGCATCTGTGAAATGAATAAAAAATAAAACCGTTTATTTACAGTAAAAAGGCTTTCGTGAGTTGCATCTTATTTACAATTTATACCTCTTCAGTCATGTGCTTAATCATTTTTACAAATTTTTTAGTGAACTGAAATTTTTGAAAGATGATGCATTCCTTAATAACTCCGTGGCATTCTGCAGCAGGTGTTTAGTTCCTTTGGTGTCATCGGCATTTTGAAATTGTACGAGTATCACGAGATAGGTGGTGACCGAGCCCACGATCTAAAACAAGTAGAGTGCTTATTACACATTGCAAATCTTAAGGTTTCAAATTTCATTACCGAAGTGACTAGACCCCTGTCTAAGTAAAACAGACCACAGGCTGTAAACTCTATTGGCCTTTGTAACAGCTGAATGGAAAATATCTCTAACTGTTTCGTGGCCTCGGGATTCCATTTCGTAGCTAGCGCTTGACTGACCAGTGCGCCCGTCATTCTCGCCTTTTCCAAGAGTTGTCGTTTCCGTAAGAAATAAAACGAAAATGATGTTTCGCTCGATACGTTTTTCTTTCTCAATTGCAATTATACTAGGGAGAAAAGAAATTAACCGACCTTGACCGATACCATGTAGCAAGGCTGTACAAGCAGGAGTAGCCTGTAGACGTGGAAAACGATCCACAAGACCTGCATCCACAGTACATACCAACTGCTGCTGTTGGGGCTGTATATCTCGTTGTAGAGAAAATAAGGTGTTATTACTAGATGTATCAGACAACTGATCGTGCCCATGAGTATGGCGCTTCCGTAAGCTTTGTTGACGTTGATGACGATATCGCAGAGCATGCCATGCAGCGTTGTTAGCTGATTGATTGCGTCTGATGAACCGCCGCTCCCTAAATAAATAGTCTCGTTATTCTATGCATACAATTATAGCGCAAGAAAGAAAAGCCTGATGTGAAAAAATTGACTCGAATGACTCGCTCTTGACGTAATTTTCGTGATAATCTTGAAATGTACCTTCAGCGGAGACGATGAAATCCGAAACTTTGTTCGATCGCCGAAGTTTGCTTTGTCCCATGTCCGTGGAAAGAAACGACACAGACTGCGTCAGTTCCCTCCTCGTATCGGTAACAGCTTCAATGAAATTGATACATTACACTGTCTTAACATGTTGTTATGTACTTTCAAACAATCATCTCACCGAGGCCCATGTCTTTGCGAATGTACTCGATGATAGTGTTGGTCTTGGTGAGATTCTCAATAGTCTTGTTGAGCTTGAGAAATCTCTCGCCGACGTTGAACAAAACCAGGGCGTACTGTATCTCGAAGGTCATGATAATTATGTACATGAAGTACAAGGGACTATAGTTGATCGGCGTTTTATCGGTGTCTCCCTGGATATTTTTAGTCGAGGAAGAGACCGTCCAGGCTGCGAAGTCCAGGGTCGATATGGTGAAGAGATAGAAAAACGTGACTGCGATCACTACGATCGAGGCCTTCCTCAGGTGCTTGGAAGTGACGACGTCGAGCTTTTCGTCGATCTTTAAACAATATGTCGTACAGTGGCAGCGCTTGTTTTTCACGAAACACTGTAATGTAATGAAAGAATGTTTGAAAAATGTACATCGACGATCTTGTTAAGTGCGTCCTGCAGGTACTTCCACCGAGAGGGCGATCCGACTTCCACAACGACGATGATGCTGATGACGGCGAGGACATCGCTGCAGGTGACGGTGATCGCTGTCTCCGAGGACAGACGTGTGCTGTTTTGCCAGCCGTTTCGCAGGTCGCGGTACAGACCCCAAGACTGGGCTCCCAAGCATGCCGCGAGCAATGCGTATCTAACGAGAAAAGACATTGTTTGATGTTCATTGTTGGTACAGCCAATTGTTGGCGATCTGTTGACAAATCGACGTTGTAATACCCATAGACGACTTGTGGCAAATCAAGACGCCCGTGATACTTCCCCGATTTATCCTGGCTGAACTTGACCGGTAGAAGTCCGCAAAACTTGCTCATGTGGTAGATCGGCGAGAGGCTGTAGTATACGTCGGACTTGATTCGCTCGGCGCTGCCCTCCTGCTGTCCCTTCAACAGCTGATCAGCTCTTTTTCGAAAATGTCTCTCTGCAAAAATACGAGATTTCCCAATGAATCATCATCGAAAAGAAAACTAAAAGCCAAACGACCTTTGCTCTTAGTCGGAGAATCGTGCCAGGCTTCCATGCTTCTCCCGAGGTTGTTTTATATAGCTACCGATCGAGCCAGCGGTCTTTGCTATTTGTCCTCTCTCGCGCGACTGCGAAAGAAAATACGCCGCAGGACTGCATCAGCGCAAAAAGCTCTTATTGACCCTTGGTTAATTAATCAATTCCCGTATTTGCACTGCCCGCTAGGCTGTGTGCTCGATAAATCCCAGCTCTGACGCTGATTGTCCAGTTTGCGCTTGCTGGCTTGATCCAGGCTGCGTTGATCAATCTTCCGAGTACTTATAACGGCTTTTCGCATTCGCATATAAGCGAGCTTCGTGATCCGCAGGTGTCGGGAAATTATAAAGTGCACCGAAGGCAAACATGAAAAATTCAGCAGATCAGCGCTTTAATAGCATGTAGCCGCCCTCTGTTGTTCCAGATTGCACGAGGACGTGTGATTATGAACGATCTCGCGGATACCTCGAGGCTTACGCGTGCGAATTATTGATACAAGTTTTGTGTTGTTCAACTCTTTGTACTGTACAAAGTTTGAATTTCGCGCGCTTTCGGTTCCTCGTTCCGCGAGTTACATATACACGCATCAGCTGAATATCGGCCTTGATAGGAATATAGGAACTCATGTAGTTAGTAATGGCCCGCCGGTGCGTTCGCTTGCCTGCGGTGGTTCGAAAGGTCAAAGGTGCTAGCGTGGGGCGCGCGCCTTTTGAAACGGCGTCGCTCTTAGCAGGTTTTAGTTAGGAAAAAATGGCGCAGCTTGGATTTCAACTGTGGGCAGAACTTGGAGCAAGCTCTAAGTTTGCGTTTATTTAGTCTGAAAAGGTACAGAAAAACTGCGAACTGCTCTGGAGCGCGGCTAGGCTCCGTTCCCTCCTATTCTGGTAGATCCGGATTTTACTGTCTTTAATAGTTGTTTGTCGCGTTTCCAATTTCCATATGCCTTATTGAATCTCTTGCGTTTTTCACTTTTCAGATTCGCGAGTTAGCCGCGGTTTTAATAGTGGCGCCCTATTCGCTACGTTACAGAACACGCACTGCAGAGCAGCCAATGCGAACGCGGCCCGAGGGCATTTAATCCGCACCTAACGTTTTTTAAAAGTTCAACCGACGCCGTGTGGGACGATTCGAGCCTCAACAGCCTCGCGCGTTTGTTTATACTTTTTCGATGTAAAAAAGCTGCCGATTTGCGCCCACAGCTCGCAGAAACGCCGAGTCCCCATGAAAGCCAATGTGATGTAGTTGATAACTACGAAGAAATCAGGCAGAAAGACAGGTGGTAAATCAGACGAGTCGAGGGTTAAAGGTTAAAATTTGGGCGACTGGACATCAGCATCACAGCCGAAAGATGTCCGATCTGATCGACTTCGAGAGCCCGAACACAAACAACGGGCCGCTGCTGGCCTCGCCGCTGATACCGGTTCCGCAGAACAATGCCCAGGTCGCCAATGGGGCTGGACCTCACTTCTCGGAGGCTGACAAGCGGCGCAGCATGGAGAACAATCCGTTCGACATGGTCATGAAGAAGATCACCGAGTACGAGAAGAACCGGGAGGACCCCTTCGAGAGGGTCTGCGAGAAGGCCATGATGGGCCTCGGCGAGTCCAAGGATGACCTCGTCACCAAGAGGAACAGGAGGTACTCCGACATCCTCAAGATGAACAAGACTGTGGACGAGACTGATATCAACTTTGATGTGTGCTTGAGCGAGGAGAAAGATAAGATGGCCCTGGAGGATAACGATATAAGTATTATTACAGATCTGAATAACACAAATCTCATTGGGGATGGTGTGGATGGCAGGCGGGTCGTGGCGTCGTGGAGCTGTGATAATAAGATGATTCCTAATGTAAATATATTTTCCCCGCCGCATCCCAATCCGGATCTGTCCATTTTGAACACGTCCGCCATGGATGATTCGCTATTGGACCACAATGTGGCCAAGGATTATAAAAGCCTGCAGACTGATTTTAGTGTTCGCCCTAGATCTATGTCGCAAAATGTTTTTCTATCTCCTAAGAAGGTGTCTCCAGTGACAAAGATCAGGAGATCCTTGTCGGTCAATGATGGAAGGAAAAACAGTGTTTTTGGAGAAGACACCACATTGGCTAGTGCTCAGTCCAGTATGTTCGAGGATCCAATGAATAATGCATTCAGGAAGACTACTTTGAAAAGTGATGCAAGTTCCAATTCTAGTAATTTAAGTACTCAGTATGATTCCTTTATAAGTAAGCAAAAGTTAGAAAGACTGAACAGCGATAGCTCTGTATTTTCTGGGCTATCAAATATCTCCGTTATTCCAATGGACGTTGAAAACAAAATAAGGTCAGAGAGGTTTTGTAGCGAGGGCTCTGCTTACTCCGGTATTTCAAATATATCAATGATTCCTGCAAATAACACCATGTCTTCGTACGAATCTTCAGAATATTCCAACAATACTAATAATAAAGCATTCCTGGCTAGCAGATCACAGTTGGATTCAACGAGTTCCAATGCGACAGCTAAGACTCCATTGAAAACGTCAGACAAGTCTGACTTAATAAAGAAATTTTTCGAAATCAAGACAAGAATGTCAATTAGTCATGTAGAACAGACAAAAAGTGATAATGATACTAATCATACAGAAGATAAGGATGATATTTTATTAAAATCTACTATTGATTCAAAAGAATGTTCTTCTGGCAAAGATGAAAAACTTATTGATGTGGATAACAGTTCCGATTCTGTATTTAATGTAAGTTGTTGTAATCCTGTACTTAGAAGATTGATTCAATTACTTTAACAATTTTCTTTTATTTCAGGACCAAACGGGTATTAATGATCTAATTGTCAATGAGGCAAGAGCTCTCGCAGAAACGTTTGAGAAGATGGCTTCAATCAAAGTGTCTAAGTGTGAGTATCAATAGAGTTAATTTATTTTGAAAATCTAAAATAATTATTATATTATACAACCTTTCACTGTTTTGCAGCAAGCGATGAAGATGAACTATTCTTTTCAAAGACACAATTGAACTTTGATGATTTGCCTCAATCAGATGACGAAGCTGTGGATAATCTTATAGAATTACCTACATCACCTCAAAGAGATTCCTCTTCACCAGAAACGAATAAGCCTATAAAAAAAGAACCAGAATCAAATCAACTTTCTCCAAAAGAAAAAATCAAAGCTTTGGAGAGTGAATTTATAGAGCAGAAGGATCCCAATAAAAAAGCTATGGCAGCTACATTGTTATTGGATCTTGAAAAGTTAATCAAAGAGGAGCACAATCCTGATGCATGCAAAGTCTTGACTGATTTACAAAAATTATTGGGTGTCGAATGTGATAATAATACTGAAATTTTGCAAGTATGTTTACAAAGCACAGACAATTCTCCAAGAGAGGAATTATCGAAAGGTAATTCTGATTCAATTAAAAATGTACCTGATTCTGATTGCGAATTAACTAATTCAAAAGAAGATAAGCATGATGATTCAAAAAATAGTTCTTCCAACTCTACAGACATTTCAGAGAGTAAGTTAAGAAAAAACGTTAAGTCAGAGAACGAATCTCAGATTGTCCAAACATCATCAGAGAATAAAGAAAACTCTAATGAAATACCTGAAGACCAACAGCTGGCAATAAATTTGTTGCGAACATTGAATAAAATAGTGAACGAAAAAAATGGAGATTCTGCTGTGGATGTTTTACGAAGTTTAGGCTCAGTATTAAATATGGCTACAGAGTTGCGATCGATAAATAAAGTGAATCAAAAGTTCGAAATAAAGAAAAATGATAAAATTGTACAGAAGCAACTCAATCGCTCAACAAATTCAACGTTTAGATCACCAAGCCCGAAAACTCTTAACGTAAAATCTCAGGTAAATTTATTTAATCCTTAATATTTTTCTGTTGTATCTCGTATTTTACAAATGGATATTTTTTCTAGAACAAATCATTCGAAGCATTACCGCAAAGAAGAAGTATGACAAGTGGTCTTACACCTAGAAGCAACAATCATTTATTAGAGGTTCCTCTTGCCAAAGATAAGAGAAAATCTCAGCTATTAAACATTAAAAAAAGATTCCCCAGTGATCCAGGCCTTGTGGATCCATCAGAAGAAAAAAAAAATATTAAAAGTCCAAATAAGATGGAACCACCTTCTAGTCTAGAAACAAGTATGTACTTTTTTCACACTTCATAATTTAATTGATAATGCAATGATTTAACGAAATATAACAATTTAAAGAAAAACCATCAGTGGAACCACTTAAAACTAAGTTCAAGAAAAAAACTAATTCAGAGGTAGTTAACAAAAAGGGACCTCTTAAGGCTGTGATTCCTTTGGGAAGTATGCAAAAGAGAGGTATGAATGTTTTTTTAATTGCATTTATCTTTTTCAAATGTTATTGACAACAACAATTTTTTAGCATCGCTCGCGCAAAGAATGTCGGTCCATACAGGAAACGTCACTCCTCCAAAATCATCAGACTCCATTCCGTCATTAAAAATTGCGAGCAGCACACCTATCTCCAACGCTAATCATAATAAGTCGAATCCTACAGCCTCTTCAACGCCGAATCTAGGAGGATTGAAGTCTTATCGTGAGAAAATCCAAGCACAGCAAAATTCGAAAAATCTATTGCACGTAGCTCCTCAGACTCTGAACTCCAGCTCGAAAGAGCCAATGAACCGATCAAAATCAAATAAAAGGTTGTGAATATTTTCTAACTTTAATGGAAATTTATTATTATGGTGATATTCATTGAATGCGAATTTAAATTATCAGGATGGAGAAAACGTCACCGCAAAAAAGACCCCTGACACCTAGAAAGAGCATCGATATCAATGGCGCCGAGGCCACAAAGCTACCTAGATTCTCGCCTCGACCCGTTCGAGTACGAAACTATTCTATGAACGACCTAAAGACTGCTGCCAAATCACCTCAGACGAGTATCGGTGTTGCAAAAACTTCCTCGGAAAAGAAAATTCAGCGCCACTCGACAGTCCTGAGTCCATTAAAAAACTGTAATAAACTCGCCTACAAGACAAAACCGATGAGTTTGGTAAGCAAAACTGAAAAATAGCCTTTTCAGTGTGATTTTCTCCAATTTTTTATTTTCATTGTCCATATATGTATTGTTGAGCAGATATCGAGACTCGGCAAGCCGGCTAGTATCCAGACGGGCCCGGAAAAGGAGAATTACGCGTGACTTCCTAGTTGACGCTTTTAACTTTATTGATTCTACAGTTGATGTTTTACCAATGTTCACGAAGAGATGAGCTTATTTTTGTACTTATTAAGTAGTCTAGTTTTTGTACGTTTTTACGAGAGCACTGTTTTAATATAATAATTTTTTACAAATTATCAATTATACTACTTTGTTTTTACATAACGCCGTCGTTCTCAATCGAAGCACCCTGGCCGACCTTCGCATCATTGCATGAGTACAGCAGCCGCATTGCCTACTTCGCAAAAAAGCAGCGCAATTAACTCTTCTTCAAGCGTCATTACAGCTGCCGGGGTCTCTAATGATCGAGAAGCATTAGCACGCATAGCGGCGACGGCGGGATTGCGAATTTCCGATGCGCTTGGCGCGAATTAGCGAGTCGCCCAAGCGATGGATCGAAAGAGAAAGTGCGCGCGCGTCGCAGATGAAAAAAGATGCGCGTCGTCGGCGGGTTATGGACGATGCAGATAGGATATCGATTGATTGCTGCCCGCCGCTTCCCGCTTATTAATTGCGCGTATAATCGCAAGATCATGGGCGCGCGAGCGTGTGCGCTTGTCACAGTGCTGCGAGAGCGCGTCGGTCGTCCGACGATCTCATGAGTTTGCCTATACACAGACTCCGTAAACGACTTTGCAGACATTTTGTGCGCGTCGGGTCTCGTGCTCACCGGCTGACCGATAGCAGGCCGGTAAGTATTCTGGTACGCTTGGCGTCGGGATAACAGCGGAATTTTCGGTGGGCATAGAAGCTTCAGATCGGCGATCGATTTTTCCAAAGCGCGCGTCGTCCCGCGTGTCCTACCATTTTGGAGCACACGTCGCGTATAGCTCTGTTTGTTTGGCTGATTTCGGAGCCGCAGCAGACCGGAATTATAAGTATATAAGCAGGTCGCGTCAGCGCTGCGCGTGAACGGTCGAAGGCGTAACTTGTCGCGTGGTGAAAGTATACGCTCTGCACACAGGACGTTCGACGTAAAAGGGCAACGAAAATCGTCTTCGCCCGAATCTTTCCTATCAGTTTAAGTACTTTTCCCATCATCGCCCACGGTACGAACGCCCTTTGTCGCCATCTGTTTTACGGCGTGAAGTCCCGTGGATCGATCCCTCCCGAGATCCATACGAAGCAGCATAATCAAGCAGACGACATTGAAGGATTCGAAAACGTCAACATATCGTCATTCCGGAAAAGCATAACGCACCCACGCACACACACACACACACCGTACCGCACCTGCGCCCCTGCATTGTAAGTAATATATCGGTGCGCGTTCGCAATAGTACACAAGATCGCCGCTTGGGTAGCGCTCGGCGCGCGCACACACACAATCTTAGCGGGGGGGCGCACCGGCACACGCCACACATTAGCACAGAGCAGTAGCGTCAGCGGGCAGGATTTCACCTTCCACCGCTCAGGCGATATATTTTCAGTTTCGCGCCGGGCGGCTCAGCGTCAAGACGTCTCTTGCTCGCTTATTCGGCAGACCTACATAGGCAGAGACCAGCGGCCAGAGCGTTATTCAAGTGCAACCTAGCTACATAGCAGCAGCGGCAGCAGCAGCCGCCGCCGCCGGGGGCTCGCTCTGCGTGCGCGCGCGCACAAAACACGTCGTCGCAATATCTCGTCGGCACTCGGCAGTACGCTCGGAGGGGACGACTACGGCGCGCGCGTCGACCGACAGAGCAGCACCGCGTGCCGCAGCCGCTCTTCGCATCGCAGTAGGCTGGTGAGCTGCTGCAGCAGAGACTACTCGTGCGCTTTTCCCCCGGAGCCGAAGGAAGGTGATCCGCAGTTTCCCTCGCGTGGCCCTTCAGGAGCGAGAGAGGAGAGAAGAACGCCGCTCGCAGCTTCTGCACACACACAGGCAAGTACATTATATACAATGTCTAACAAGGCGAGCGCGCGCGCGGCAGCGCTTATCGCTGCAGCTCCTCTCGGCGAGCTTCGAGCGTTGTGCAGCTCTTGCGCCGCTCTTTAATAAATCGTCCATTCGTGCGACGACGAGCTGCTGCCCAGCGCGCGCGCGGAGCTGTGTGGCGCGCATATATATATACAATACATACGCGCGCTACGTGGAGCGAGAGGGAGAGAGAGAGAGAGAAGCTACAAGGAGCCGATGCGCTGCGGCCGTCGGCTGGTTTTTGCATCTAGATCCGCGCGCGCACACACACGCGTACAGCCTTGGTCCTGTATACCCATGCGTTGTTTCCACGAGCATACCTAGTGCTATGCAGAGAGAAAGAGAGAGAGAGAGAGAGAGAGAGAGAGAGAGAGAGAGAGAGAGAGAGAGCGCGCGCACGCTTGAAAAGCCGCGCCCGCCGGTGTGCCGCCAGTACTATACGAGTCGACTGCTACTTACTCCTCTTCTTGCCGCGGCCGTCGTCGCCGTGTGCCACTGCACATTCAGCTTCGATTTTTCCGGCCCCAGACGAGCATGGCGCACCTGCTGCTGCCGCAGCAACAGCAGCAGCTCAACCTTTCCCCGATACCTATAGCTCTCGTGCACGTCGCAGGTATACCCGTGCGCCGAGTGCGACCAAGAGGCGGCGGGAGCTTATCGACATTTCCCGCACGCCGCACGCCGCGAAAACCGCTCTCTGCTCTGCATGTGTGCGCTGTATATAGCTAGAGACGACAGCGCGAGGGAGAGAGAGAGAGAGAGAGAGAGAGAGAGAGAGAGAGTTGCTCGGTAGCCCGTCGTCTCAGGGCCGCTCTCTTGCGCGCGCGAGCTTTCATCTCGGCTACGAGCGTCCGCGCCGCTTCTTCTTCGTTCCTTTTTTTTCAGCCGCGTTCGCGCGCGCACGGCGTCTGCTAGTGTCCGTCCGTAGATTGTTGGAGCGTGCGTGTTGCTGTGCGGCGTGGGCGACGAGTACGCGTATACTCAAGAAGGAGGAATCGGTGCGATCGAATTCCTCTCGATCACTGCGTGCGCTAGCGCGCGGCGCGCGACAGAGCCGAGCGAATATATACAATATGTATTGGTATTTGTGTACACAGACGCGCGCGCGCGCGCGACGCGATTACGTGCGGGTGTGTGCACAGCGCGTGCGTTCGAGATCTAACAGTTTTCCGACCTCCTTGCGCCGCGCTCTCGCTTGTTGCTCGTTCTCCCCCGTATCCGCGAGCTGGAGTATTTAAACTTCCTCGAATTTCACGTGCGCGAAGAACGCGCGAGATTGGCCGCGTTATCTGGCTCGCGGCTGCTTTTCTCTCGCACGTGCGCTTTTCCGCGGGCCGACGTAGAAAATTCCACTTTGCCGCGAGAGTGGCTCTCGCTTCGAGGAGAGAAAAACACACAAAGCTCGCTCGGGGCGCGCGTGGCAACGCATGCGGAAAAATCGTCCTACACAGGCCACACACGTGTAGAGTGAAAATAGAAGAGGCGGCGGTGGATGTTGTACACTCTCTCGTGCATTAACCGCTCGAATAACCTCGAAATCGATCGGATCGATGCGCTGCGTGGAATCTCCCGTCTGTACGGCATCTGTGGCTCGCTTTTGACTGTGTGAAAAGCGCGTCGTTGCTGATGTGTACCACTCACTCAGTTCTCTCTCTCTCTCTCTCTATCTCTTGATGCATCGCGTTCACGACGAGCGTCGAGGAGACGACTTTCGCGCGAGGGACGATCGGCGGCGCAGCTGCGGCATGGCTGCTCTCCCTCTCTGTGTCCGTGTAGACATATACCTATAGGCTATGCCTCATGTATATGTAGGTACCTACTGATTTCGGAGCGAAAGACGGAGCGGAGTACAGTGCACATGTGCACGTCGCGGCACTGTTGGTCCGTCGCGGTTCTAATGGAGTCGGAATGCGCGTGAACGCGAGTTGAGGTATTCACTTGCCGCAAAGTGCCGGGGCTGCTTCGAGTGGCTCAGGGAGATTGCGGGGGTGGGCACTGGCTACGCTGACCGGAGATAAAGCTCTCGAGTGGCATCTGCGCTTTTGAGGTTAGCGACACTGTGCGGTGAGTGCATCGGAGCTGTGCGGACATCTCATTTGCCCATCGCCTCCTATCAATCGTTACTCCTCAGTGATTCCTCGTTCGCGGGTGTTTCTCAACTCAATCGAATTAACGCGCGGCATCTAAATTTAATTCAAACAATTTCCCTCGGCTCCAACAACTATTCACCGACGGGAAAAACGACCGTCCGGTACACCGCGCAAAAGCGCGCGGTCGGCGGCGCTGACGCGACGCGCCGAGAGCGTATCGATCGTCGTCCCTAATCGAGCGCGCCCGGGATGCGATCTCCGCAGCAGGCAGTGGAGCGCGAGCGAAAAGCTCAATTAGCGCGCGCGATAACTCGCGCTGCTGTTTCGCAAGCCCATAGGCGATTATACGTATACGCGGATAGGATATTGTACGCACTTAGCGGCGCTGATTCATAGCCGATATAATCGTTTCCCGTTTCGCGCTACTGCTAAAGCGCGTACACTCGCGTCGCTTCTCATGCTAATGCGTAGCGTCCTTCGTACAGACGCAGGGGCTGAAGCGTTCAGCCGAGAAATTCCCTCGCAAAGTCGATTGCTCTCGCGCGAGAATCTGCGCTCAGTCGGAGTTTTATTTAAAGCGCCGCTCGCTCTCGCGCGGTGTACGAAGAGGAAACTCGCTTTTACAATGCGCGATCCATGCGACGAGATTGCGCTCGAGAGCGCATTGTGTAATTAGTCGCTCAACCGAGCTCGGGATTATTACTCTCCGGCGCAGGAATGAGGGCCCGTTGTGTGTGCGCTCTGCGGCCGGTTTCTCTTTGACCGCTTCTACAGGTACCAATACAATGCTTCTCCGAAAAGTACGTACGCTCTCGGTGAGAAGCTAGGTGTATACCTGTATAGTATACAGTATAGGTATACCGAGAGAAGCGCGCTCGGCTCCCGCATCGCCATCGCCCGCGCGCGCAGTGAATCAGTCGCAACTCGCAATTGGATTTCTCGCCTTTGCATGCCCGGAGCGCCATCTTTATTTCGCCGAGCGTAACTCGGGCTGCAGTATACGTGACCTCTCACTCGGACACTCGGCGAGATGAAGGAAGGAAGCTTCGAGGGAGTGAGGTTTTTCAAGCGCGTTGCTCTTGTATATACAATATTTGAGCAGCGACGCCGTTATCGCATTCGAGCTGCGAGCGTAGCTCCGCGATAAGCGCGAGGGTATTTTTGTTTTGGAGCGCGCTGACGCCGAGCGGAAACGCGAAACGGCTTTGCTTGCGCTTTGCGCGAAGTCGTATAGAATAGATCGACTCGATCTTATGTACCTATAACGATGGAACATTTACAACTATGAGCTAGTTCTCGAGTACCACCCGACGCCAAAGTTGCTAACGGAGAATTCGCTCGTTACCCCCATCGAGAGCGCGCGCGCGACTCGCCTGCGAACTTCGCGCATCAAACCGCACGCGTAGATAATTACTAATGACGAGATTCTCGTTCTTGCTTTCAGGTCCAGTCAAACCGTCTTGCCCGAGTCATCATCGTCATCAGTAGAAGCTAGGATGGCGAGCACTTCGGAGAAAACGACGGCGGCGAAGCGCGCGGTCGACAAAGCTGCGCGCAAGGCCGAGAAAAAGCTCCAGCAGCAGCAGCAAGCCCAACAGCAGGCGGCAGCGGCTGCCGCGCAGGCGGCCAGTCAGATGAACAACAACCACGAGGACAGCTCGGTCAAGGTAGTGCACGAGGAGCAGATCCTCGAAGCGATCGACCAGCTGCGCAGGCGCAAAGCCCGGCCGGATGCCGACCGCATCTGCAACTACTTGCTACGCAAGTTCTCCGTCGACGCCAGGGATACCATTGCTGATCTCCACCTGCTCATCGAGAGCGAGAAAGTCATCCAGGTCGACTACAAGGGCAACACCAGCTACAGAAATGCCTCCAAGTGGACGAGGCTACAGCTCTACAAGAACAGGCCCGAAGGCTTCGTCAAGGAGAAGATCAATTCGAGCATGGTCGCCAGCGCCGTTGCCGAGCTCGTCATCGAGGAGCCCGATTACTTGGATCAGGGCGTTCCTGCTATCAGGTATGTCGCTTACTTTTTTTTCAAAAACAAATACGCCCGCGAGAGGAAAAGTTCACTCGTATAAGGGGGTTAGCTCCGCGATGATTTGCTCGAACGATTATTGCGTTTTTTTATTAAGCTTGCGCGAATTTTAAGGATGCAATCAAACTCGCCTAATGGACTTTTTCTAAATACTTTGTTGCAGAGCCCTTCTGACTTGCAACGTAAAAATACAACTAAAACAATAGTCCCCGAGCCGGCCGGGTCACGTGTTCCGTTCCATCGCGCCAAGAGCTTATAATTCAATTGTCTCTATTTACTCTTTATCTACAGTGTCTGCATCGGGCAACTGGGCGCTCTAGCATGCACCTCTGATATTATAGTGTACTCTGCATACATCATAGGCCATGGTGTAGTAGTACCAACGGGGGCCAGCAGGACTTTCATAGTTTTTCAAGTCATCCCTGTTGGCACCTACGCGCTAGTGTGCGGAACTGCATGATAATAATAATAATAAAACGCGTCGCAAGTTTAAATATAAATGTCGAATTAACCTATACAATAAAGACAAAATGCGCTCGAAACTGCGTTTGCGTGTATATATAGACATACCTACGTATAGGTAGTGTTGGGGGGGGGGGAGGCTGTCTCTCTGAAAGTATTTTTTGTGAGTTAGCGTTTTTCTCTCGGCGCGAGAGGATCACTTTCAAAAGTACTGCGTTGAACTGACTGTTTTTGTTTTTCGTTGCGCACGTAAATACATGAAAAGTTATAGCCGATCCTTCGTTGAAAATTACAAGAACAAATATGTAAGTTGCTGGTTTTGTTTTCTTTTTCATTATCAAAACGTCCAAGTGGCACTGAGGCGCACAGCTTTTGTTTTATTCGATAAGCTTAATTAATTTAGCGGCTAGGTTATGGTTATTTAACGCACTGAGATCGGATTACGTAAATTAATTGTAAATAGTTCATAAACTCAATAAAAATTAGGCGAATCGATTTTTTTTCTCGTCTTTATCTCGGCAAAAGCAATAACCGAATCCGCGTACATTACGTCACGTATTGTTATTGTCATCGACCCCAAAGCTATAACAACCCTTATTCGTTTGACTCCAGGTTAGTCGAACAGCTGTTAGACGGTGTATCGAACCCTACCTCAAGGCGAATGGTCGAGGACTTTCTGAGCAAGGAAGTCGCCAGCGGCAACCTGGCACGATTCGTCAACGGCAACTATTCACTCGTCGACGGCAGCCACATGAGCAGCAACGGTGCCGCAGCTCCGCAACAGAACGGCGAGCTCGCCGGTAAGGCCAGAGGCCCGAGTAGCAGCATCACGGCTGCCTCGACGCCCTTCAAGGAGGCCAGCAATCCCTACGACCTCAACGAGTTCGAGGAATTTGCCTCCGAACACGATTCCAGTTCCAACACGCTCAAGTCTTCCAGGCAGACCAGCCCCAAGACTGAGCTTGAACCGATGAAGAAGGAAGAGTGCTACGAGATCATCATGGGCAAGAGGCAGGCCAACGAGGAGGAAGACAAGCAGGGCAAGGATAGCAATGGCAAGTTGAGCAATGGTATTCAGAAGGATGAAGATATCAAGCAGAATGGAGGAAGCCTGAGCTCTCCGTACGTGGAGAAGGAGGAGACAAAAAGCACCGTTGAGGCTCAGACTAATTACAGAAAGTCCAAGACTGAGCGGAAGCAGAGGCTGTGTGTGAGGAGTGATGACTCAACGGATATGTTTTTCAATTACGAAGACTTCAGAAAGAAGAGGACCAATAAGGAAGAGAACGACAAGAGAGACGATGGCAATGATAGACTCAGCGAGGATGGAGAAGCTGAGCACGATGCTGGTAGAAGCTCGACCAATCCATCTCCCACCCCTTCAAATACTAATGCTGGAAGCTTCCGCAGTGCTAGAAGAAAAGTAAGTTGTCACAAATAAGATACACGTATTCAGATTTGTCTGCTCTGAATCTTCTGTAAATAAAATGTCATGTTCATGTATTTTCAGAGAGCCAAGAAAGTGTTCGATCCATCGGATAACATGGTTGTGAAGAGGAAGCGAGGAAGGCAACCAAATGCATTAAAAGCTCTACTACAAGCACAGCAAGAAGCACAAGACGCAATGAAAGCGGCAGCGTTGAAGGAAAGTCCCAAAGACCCCAACAGGCATTGCAGTTTGTGTTCAAAGGACAAGCAGGAAGCTTTGACAGCATGCCGTGATTGCACCGTCAGAGGTAGGAAATCGTTAACAAACATGCTTTCGTCTTTCTGATCAATTCTATTGACAGTTTTTTAATGGTATGTTTTTCTTTTATTACAGCACATCCTTCTTGCATATACACACCAGAAGAAATTATGAACAAAACGCACACAAGCTGGCAATGTGAACGATGCAAAACTTGCGTAGTTTGCTACGAAACGTCCGAAGCGGTGAGTATATCAATAGCAAAGCAAAATTATTCTCTAAACAAAGGCACATTAGTAATCATATTTTTTACTTTCGCAGGGTCCTCTAGTTGCTTGCTATTCTTGCGATGATGCTTTTCACTACACCTGTCACACACCTCGTATTCCAGTATCCAAGGCTAAGTGGAATTGTCACGAATGTAGCCAAAAACAGTATAAACCAGCTCCTCAGCAGAACTCCAATTCGAATTGGAATAACAATTCCACAGAGCATCAATCAAATAACATACCGCATCCGATCTTGAGTCCTCATGTCTCGCCCGGAAGAAATGCACCAGAACCCATGGATGATGATATTCCTAGAGAAGCAATTGATCCTAATATACCTGATGCATCTGACTGGACTTCAGAGCAAGTATATCAGTACTTTGCTAGGCTGTTTCCCAAGGAGGCTGAGATTTTTAGGCATCAGGTAATTTATAATACCTTTTTATAAAAAAAAAAATATATATAGAAAAGATTAAAGTTCATCAACGCAAACGAAATTGGACAGACATTAACCTACTTTTATGCTTCTGTTTTTCAGGAAATTGATGGACACTCATTGCTACTCTTAAAACGATCTGATGTGCTTGGTGGACTGGATTTACTGCTTGGTCCAGCTCTAAAAATTTATCGTCACGTATTAAAATTGCAAGTCCGAAGAGATGATCCTAAGCTTTATTGGCTATAGAATTAGCATTATTTTATATTTCGAATATGCCTCACCTGATCACAGCTCTTATGAATTTATTCATTGCAGATCACATTATTTCAAGTTTTATTCATAACGTTCTCATTTCATTTTTATAAATACTCTCAAAAAAATGTATTAAGCTTGTAAATATTGCATTACATAGTTTTAATTTTTATTAGTGCTAAATGTTAAAGCATTAACTTTAAGTTTATTATGACATAAGTACTTAGAGGTACTTGCCATTTTTGTGATACCCTTCCACAGTAGCCAGGGTACATAAAAAGTCTTTGTATTATACAAACAAATGTAAAAAATGATTAGAATAAGGAATGTGAATCTTGTAAGATAAAAAACATTTTTCACCTAAAATTTTACGTGGGTTCTTTATTCAGCACTATAATATCATATCCTTTTAAAATACAATCAACTACAACATGAATAATTTACACTTATCCAATCAATCAAGTTTATAACTTGAAAAGCTGTCCTAGAGTTTTTAGCTTATTCATCACACAAAAGCAAACAAAAAGCCTATATAATCACAGAATGTTGATTTATATCACATTTTTAATTCGCCGACTTTAAAATAAAACTAATTAACACATAAACTAATCCATTCGAAAAAGATTTTTGAAAAAATATAAAATATAAATTATTTTCGTTGTTTCTTATTATTATTATGACAATTTAAATATATTCAACTATTTGTTGAAAAAAAAAATCAAGTCGCAATCCATTATTCCCGAATTATTTAATAAATATTTATAACAAGTGCTTATAAGTATAATAGTTCTATAGCTCTAATGAGATAAACAAAAAATAGTGTGTACCTATAGTTCTTACAATCCGTGAACCACGCGTAAATAACAATAGCATATTTCACATTCATATCATGAAAGAATGTAGTCTAATTTTTAACATACAATTAGACCTACATGTGTTAAGAATACTGCTGGACTCCCATGGGTATATCATAACAAGTAGTATGGCTACTTGCTGAGATTAAAAGATCAATCAATATTTTTAAATATCTTAATTATTAAGACAATATAATATTACATGTATGTTTATGTAGACGAAACTATTTTCTAATTATTTGTAATTATAATCTTATGTAAGAATTGTATACAGAAATTTAAAGTCTTTTTGTAAAAGTGTACTCCAGCTGCTTTTACGTTTAATTAATGCAGGGAAATTTTTCAAAATTTCATAACACAATTCTTTCAATGCTTTAAGTAAATATAAATCGTTAAGTAATATAAAATATAAATATTTCTTGTTCGTGTCTTAACACATACATTTTTTTTGCCTCCAATTGAGTAATTTAACATATTTTGTTAAAAAAATATAAACACTTTTGATTCTGAACTGATTTTATAAATTACAATCATTATATTACATCTGATAAGAATTTGATTAAACTTTTGCTTCTTTAATTAAACCTTTTAAAGCAGTTGCATTCTGTGATAAAAGTTATATAGAAACGACTTTTGGATCTAATTTTAAACTTGCAAGTTGGGATCATTTGGATCAACAACTTCATGATATTTAGGAGGTGGTTTCTTGTACAAAGGAGCCTCATCAGGCAAATCTAAAATAATCTTACTTGGAGAGCTTAGTTTGACTGGAGTTATCTTTTCAATGGTATCAGTCGTTTTTTCTGGAGACAGGCATAACCAGAGGGCTGAAAGTGCTGCAGTAGCTATAGCAAATGCCAGCAGCCAGCGAGGTATTCCTGTATGACGAGAAGCACACTGAAGCCAGTCTGATCCTGGTAGAGATGGTGATCTCTCTTCTGATACAACATTATAATCCACCGTCTGCAAATTATATTTTATTTACTTATTTTTAATTTGAATCTACGATTGCTTGGGTAAAACATGTTGAATGCAAGTCATTACCCCAGAGTCAATAGGGACTGTTTTGAAGTATGTTTCTGGCAATTTGAACCCATTTGAGTCCCACCATTCAGGCAGTATCTCCTTACGAAGACCAGGATCGGTCAGAATATCATTTTCAGAAATATCAGGAGAAATCAGCAAAATATTAGGGCTAACGCCATCGCCAATCTGTATGTGCATAATCGAGGCAAGCGATACAGTTCCCCGTTGGTTTGCCATGGAAGCACAACCAATCCTGCATGCTATCATATCTTGCAGTACTGTGTATGCCTCTGTACATGCTAAACAATTAATATCAATCATTTGATACAGTTATCGTCTGCTTTCAAAGATAAGGATAATGATCAAGTTGACTTACAGGAATAACAGGCATCAAGACTGTTGTTAAGATTGTTGGACTCAACTAGGTCCACCAAGTTGAAAAATCTACATCCTCTCTGGCAGCAGGTCGTAACATACTTACCCTCGGGATCGATCTCTTTCTGTTATCAGAGTAAAACACGCAATTAGCATACCCGACAAGCCAATGTCAAAGTTCTGAAAGCAGCGAGAGTATGTACGAAATGTCACTTACGTTTGTTATCGGCAATGGTGCCTCCTTGCAGACGTTGACACACGGATTCTCCTGGTGCTTGATGATATTGTAAAACACTTCGGCGTAACTAAAATTCACGACGGCAAGAAGCAGAAGTGACAGAACCTCTTTGTTCCTGCCCATTTCGGCGATCGACAAAAGTGCACCGGAATATCAAAATTGTCGAAGAAAAAAGCGTCGCACAACGGTTATCGTTAGATTAGACTAAGTAGACTTCCTTGGCCATATCACGGATAAAAAAGTGAAAAACAATATGCAGAAGATTGTGATAAACTCAGCCGACTTATAGCGACGTAAGTATAGTGTGTGTACGGTATAAACATATAGCTAATATCTGTTATAGCTATATATATTAGTATCGTATATAGCACATACATGCACTTGTACTTTTCTTATAGGTATATCTAGAACTTGCGATTCGTGAACGAATATTATATGGGCTTAATTTGCTCTATCTGAGCAAGTGTTTTTTATAATTTGCTCTGTTGTTGTACTTCGTCAACTAAATATTATATTAAAGTTTGTGACTACTCGAATCGCTCAATACAATTCATAAAAAAAAATGCATTGTCGATGAAAGCTTTTACTTGCAAAATGTTGAAACTGGTTCTAATATTTATAATTTAATATATAAATAGATAACTATCAAAAAAATATATCAACGCGCTAAACACCATAAAATTTAAAAGTCCTTAACTGCAAAGTAGAAATACACACGATGATAGATTAAAATGTACTGAATTCGCGCATTATATTATTTTACTCGTACGATTTTCCTGAATAATAAAAAATACCTGATTTTATACGGGAAAAGTCCAATAATAAACACTTACCAAAGTACGCTTGCTCCGACCAATCGCACACAAGCATCAGCGGAAAGTCAAGAGACGAACGGCGCTAGAGTAGTAAAATGCGACGCACATATCAAACCGCATGCGAGTTAGACGAAGAGGCAAACATAATCGCGATTCGCGACTCAGCTGAGAAAACACAGTCAACACATTCCGAGGCAGTAAGGCCGCGATTGGACCAAGTCAGTCGCGAGCGCGCTGTCAAGTCTAGTGTATATGCTCTCCCCGTCCTGCACCCCTTCGTCGACTGTTTTTGTTATCGTGTACTTTTTCCGTGCACAGCCGCTTTTGCGAGAGAGAAAAAAACCGCGAGTGCGAGTGAATAATAGTATGCAAGAGGCGGCGATTCGACTAAGTATGCTGAATTAACGAGTTGAAAAGGAGAACAGAGAGAGAGAGAGAGAGAGAGAGAGAGAGAGCGAGAGAGACGTGCAGCAGTGTGAACATACACGCTTGGCGGCTTATTCGCGACTAAGGACAAGCGAGAGAAGGTAAAATTGGCTCGGGGTGACTACTCTTTGTCTTCGCGAGAGAAAATTTCGCTCTTTCGTTTTTATTGCGTCGCACTCGGAGGATCCACCGAGGTTGGAGAGTGTTTTAGATTGGAATCGGCGAGACTTTAGGTGCTAAGAGGCATGCAGTGGTATATAGTCGTGACGTCAGTATCTGTCTACTGCGCTGATTTTTCTAGCCGTCGGGTGTCGCGTGTTTGTATGTATACAGAACGCTGTTTTGGCAATATTTTGAAAACTCGTGAGATTGCAAAAATAAACGTTTACGTGGATCTTCGGCTTTTTTGGTCACTGTACATACATATATACGTAGTTCATTGAAATTCGGGATAACGTCAGGATATTTGTCGTAAAGTTTTAGAATATGTTCATGGCAAATTTTTTAAATTTACAACTCTATTTTTTCAACTTGCTCACACTCGTTTTTATAGTATCTTAGTCTTGCGTCTAACTAAAAGTTTTGTCCAAAAAAGGAGAGATGGCTGAATCTCCATCTACGGAAAAACAAGATAGCCTTGAGGACAGTTTGTCTTCCGAAGAGTGGACTATTATTTACAAGAAGGAATCCAAGTCTAAAGATGCAGCTGACGAGAAAACAGACAGTGAGAAGCCTGACGAATCCAAGGAAACCATGATTTCTGAAGATGCTTACAAAGTAAGAAAGATCAAATATATTTTTTAGTTTTTGGTTGTACTTTGAATAAGTTTTCTCAAATCACCAAGTAGACAATTTATATTGGCATATAGCTTATCAATGTAGCGATGCTAATATTGGTATTAAATTTAAATAGCCTTGACAAAGAAATTATGTAAATCTAATCATTGACTCCTTGAACTCGGTTGTTCTTATACATTATGCATAGAGTTTTACACAATTTACGAAGGAGCTTCTTTAACCTCATTGCTTTTAAAACACAAAATTAATTCAACTTACAATACTTTTTGAATAACAGGTGGAAGAAAGCACCAAAACAGAAGCAGAACATATTGAGGAAGGAGTGGAGGCTGGTGAAAAAGCAATTGAATCGGATGATGTGTCCATATTATCTGACGAAAGCGAACCAGAGCATGTTGTTTTTGAAGAAGGGCGAATTGAAAGGATAGAGTGGCAAGTCGAAAGAAAGCCATCAGTACAGTCAAGGGCAGTAGCTCCTACAACTCAATCGGTAATTTATTTCATTTTAGAAACATAAGCAAGAGACATGAAATTATATTTAAACTTTTTATTTTTAATGAATTGATTTAAATTCTTCATTATACATATTCTATCACTTTCATTTTCCATGTTAATTAAAAAATCGCTAACTGTTTTAGGATGGAATCATAACAGCAAATGCCTTAATTACATGCTCTGTAGTAGCCTTAATTTTTGGAATCATAATAGCTTGTCAAATAGTAGAGTTTCGAGCAGACAAACCAATCAGCTATACAGGGAATACCGAAATAGAAGACAAACTGAGAGAATTAAGTGGAATAGAAGAAAAATTAAAAGAATTGAATGATGGTATGGGTCTATTTTATCAGTTAAATAGTATCCTTTGTTGAATAAAATATTTGAATACAATGATAATGTATTATATTGTTTGAACAGTGAGAAATGCTTTAGAACAAATTCAAATAAGTATGCCTGAAATGAAAAATTTAAAGGACCAACTTACGTACCAAAAGTATGAAAAAAACAAAGCATCTCATTTAATTGAAGATTATAAGAATTTGGAGAAGCTCAACTTGCAAAATCTTTTAAATCTCAATACTCACAATGATAGATTGGAGTTGCTTGGAACTACCTATCAAAACTTTTGTTCAACTATAAAAAGAATAAATTCATCCAGCTCTGCAATTGAAAATGAACTATGTGAGACGCCCAAAATTCTTTCAGATATGATTGTTTTTAAGAAAAATTTAAGAAAAGCCTTTCAACAAACCCAAGACATAATGTCACCAGAGAAGAGGTTTGTAGAATAAAAATATATTTATCTACTGAAACCTGTACAACATATTTCTAATAAAATAACTGTTTATAGGATTCTTGACGATGCAGAGAAGAAACTCGATTCTGTGTCTGATTCTTTGCTGTCTGAAATGACAGTAATGTTTTCAAGATTCTCGTTGAAAGTACAAGAGCGATTGAACAAGTTTGGATATAAATTAAATAAACGACTATGCTCCATGAGTAATACTGGAAGAACTAATGACAAATTTTTTAACATTTTACTAGACAAGGACTTTTATATAAATAATTGTAATGAGACTTCAAATGCTGATGCAGTTGTACTTGATTCAACAACAGATATACCTTACAAAAAAGAAAAAAATCATGGAATGAAAAAACGATCGTATGAAGAGTTAAAGAAGAATGGTCACAAGTATGATTACAAAAATTCAAAAGATTACAAACAAATCAAAGACTCTAGAGAATATCATTCTGAGAAAGAATACAATAAAGAAATCTATATAGAAAAAAGTAAGGGAGAAGTGAAAAATGGTAATAATTGGAAAAATAATAAATATGAAAACAAAGACAAGCATTCAGATGAAAAAAAATATAAACATGAGAAACCGAATGAAAATTTAAAAAATGAGAACAATAAAAAAGTTAAAGAGGAACGTGAGTTTGAAAGTTTTTTAGATAATAAAGTGAAAGAGCATCATCATGATCGCAAATTTGAATATAATCAAAAGGACAATGACTATGATCGTAAATCTGAAAATCATAAAAAAGAACGTGATTATGACAATAAATTTGAACAATACAAGAAAGATAACGATTTTAACAAGAAATTTGAACATAAGAAAGAGCATGGATTTGATCAAAAAGTTGAATACCACAAAAAAGATAACTTCGACCGTAAATATGATCACAACAAGAAAGAACGTAACTATGATAAGACATTTGGGAATAAAAGAAATTTCGTTGTTTACGATGATGACGATTCAAAGTTCATAATTTTAGAAAATGATGGCGATGAGTTTGTAACCAGTAACGAATTTCAGCCAAAGTTCAAAAAAGAAAAAGAATTCCCTCAAAGACCGGACAGTTACAAAGAATCTAAGTATACAAAGTACACAGGAAACGATCGTAAAGACAACAAAAAGGATAAATATCAGCCTAGTGGCGATTGGCAAATGCAGAGGTAGGTATTATTATAATTGTTGGGGATAGTAACTGTGTCTCTGAATTAAAATACATGGTTATATACCCAACTTATTTAAAAGACAAAATATTTTTGTAAGATGTATTTAGAGCTTGAAAAAAAAACTTTTTTATAGCAACAGCATATAGCACCAACAATTTGTTTTAATTTTTTTCTAGAATATATATATATATATATTATATGGTTTAAATAACAATTTTTTTATTTTCTGTGCACAATGCCTGTTTGAATTGATTATTAATATTTTCATTTTCATTTGTGTGCATAATGATCATTAAATCATGTTATCAAGACTTGAACATGAAGCATTACTATACATTTAAAAAATTCTTTAGTAGGTTTCTAAGCACCACGTCTGCGCTATAATCACCATCATCAGAACAGTCGAGTTCTACTAAGTTTATTAAGAACTCGATTGTCTAACTCCTGGCATCACTCACGTTTTTGCTGATACTTTGCTTTTGTTTTTCTGTGTGTGTAGGGGCAAAGCCCGCGAAAAACTCCGGAATTCTGATTGGTATTTTGTCCGAGCAGATTCGCGCCAGAAGGCGAGGATCGTCGAGGACAACAACGATCTGGAAGTGGGGGAGGAAGCTCCTTGGAGTCCTCCGCGGCCCCATAAAAAACGTCAGCAGCATGACCATCATCATCGAACCGAAAAAGACAACGATGACCATAGCCAGAAATCGCAAGCGCGATGTCCCGCCGTGGACAACCTGAGAAAGCGAGTATTGAGGACAGTCGGTCGTTCCTGGGAGTTTTTGAACGCGAAGCTTCGAAAATACTTTTGAATTATTGAAATTGCATGTAACGGTGTTTTATTGATTACATGACGGATTGTTTTGCGATCTCTGTAAACGAGAGAGAAAAAAGATACACATAACTACGTTTACAACCACACACTCGCATACTAGATGTATTATTCATACTTTTTCTAAGATCTTATAATAGAAGAGATATATAGCTAAAAGAATCGTCTTTTACCGCTTGTCGTTTCTTAGCGACGACGTGCCGCTTGTAGCTAGCTACGTGCACTGAAAGAAGATTCATTAGAATTCGAAGATATACAATTGAATTGTTGATTACAAAAAATTTGTTTTTATTTTGGATACTTTGTTCATACTATAGAATTATTCAAACTTTTGTTAGAAACGGTATATTTGATTTTAGTGTAGCTGTGTTGTTTGAAACAAGAACGAAATTCAACTGATGATGAACATTATGTATTATTGGACCAAATACTTTACTAACTCTTTGATAATTCGAAAAATGAAATCAATGTTTCTATTTCAAACGACCACTCGCATGCTTTATTAATAATAAGGAGATAAAACGCGTTATCTACATAGAAAGCGGCATAGATTAAACCAGAGGAAGATTAATAAAGAAGTTACGCGGAAATAGATATTTTTGTTCCAAGTTTGTTTATATAGTCGTATAATATATAGTTTAAGAAACTGTTTGCTGTGAGACGAAGTAGTTACTTGTTTTTAAGAGTAAAGAATTTTGTACATTAAAAGCAATTGATGTAAAAAAATGTACATGAAGTATTATAAATCTGTGAACTAAACTACTCAGTCATTTGAAAAAAAAAAAATAGATTGCAAATCATTACCGAATCGGCGATCTTCAAGAGTGTTTTTTTCATCGCGATTAATTGTTATTGAAATTTTACGCGCTTGTATAACGTTACTCATATAAAACTTGTAAAATTCAATAAAATTGTGTTATTGAAATATATATTTGCACTTGAAAAATTTTGTTACGATATTTAAATTTTGTTCCTTAAAGACCTTCTTCCCCTGTCATTGAAATAAAGACTATCTAATTTGTTAATTATAGGTTAGTAAATTGTAACATCGTGATTTTGATAAAGAGTATATTGGAACTTAATAAACAAAATAAAGAAAACCTTTCAAATAAAAATGTCCAAGAAAAATTCACTAAATTTTACTCCAGAAATGTTCAAACTGAATTCAAACTTTTATTTGGATCAAGGATTTTTCGAAAAAGAGTCTCATTTCGAAAAATCATCGGAAATATCAAATTTTGAAGTCACAGTATTTTTGAATAGGCTGATTGGAGTCTTCGATGTTTTGATGACCAAACTGGAATTTGCTGTAAATCCGCGGAAAATACTTTTAAAACATAGCAAAATGGTATAACTTGTTTGTATTTTTAGGCAACTTTACCCTTCATCCTTTCACATCCGAGAGTTCTTGAGATTCTGAAGACACAAGATTTAAAGCAAATCGTATCTGCGTTTGTTCCGTTTTCGTATTTTCGAAATAGTTCTGAGGAAACTTCATTATTACGTTAGTGTTTTCAGTTATATATTTCATTAAAAAACATTGATCAAATTTGTAAATAAAGAGACTCAAATTTCAGAGTCATTGGAAGAAGGCGACTTACAAACATCGGAATCGTCAGTAGAAGTGAAAAGTCAAAACGACAAGGACTGCAGCTGTTCGCATGCATCATTTGAATTATGTGGATCTGTAAAAGATAACGCAAGTGTTTACAGTGCCGTACACGTATGATTATATGACTCATAATATATTTATTATTTACTTTCTGAGATAATTTAATTATTATTATGCTATCTTTTGTAGATCCTACATTCATATCCGCTGATTCGTCAACTGGCGAAGGAATCTCAAAATGACATTCCTAAATCGACTCTAAATTTTCTGCGACAAATCAAGTACTTAATGGAGTTCGTTATTTCTAAAGTAGAACTGCTGCCTGTCGAAGAAAGAGACAGGGAATTGCATATCCGTCAGGTTTGTAGCAAAATCAAGCAATCCAAAGATGAAATTTCTGGTACGTAAATTCAGGGTAACGATTCGCACTTGATACCTTCGTTATTCTTACATACTATTTCTTTTATTAATTTTAAGAATTGACAAAATCGCTGGAAGATCAAAAGCTCAGACATAGAACCGAAGCAAACGAGCTTTCAGATCAAGTCACCATTCTGATGGAAACCTGGCGAAGCATAAACGATGAATTCAATAGCCAACTCACGAAGACACTGTAATGACAAAATATTAAAATGAAAATCAATTCCGATATCGACGTGAAATTGGTATCTTTAATTTTAGAAAAGATTCGGAAGATAATTTAGCAAAGTCGCTGGCAGAGTTCAATGAAAGAATGGAAAATCACCAAAGTACTTTAGATAAGTTGAAAATGAAAGTGGAAAATGAAAAAGCAGAAAATCGCAAGAAAGAACACGAAGTCCAAGGAAAAAAGTACTTCTATGTTATTCAAATATTTATTGCAAGCTGGTTATATCGATATAAATAGTTTAATTACTTTCGAATATGCTACGTTGTTTTTAGATTTAAAGTTGAATCGCAATTATCATCGTTAATAATGAAATTCGACACTGAAGTGAGCGATCGACAACAATATTACGAGGAGTTGATGAAAGAATACGACGCTTTAGAAAAAGAGAGATTACAATTAATGGTTCTCATTTTTCACCAGTTTTTAACTCGTCTATAATTCTTTTCATTTTTTGCAACATTTTTATATTTTGGCAGGATGATATGGATAAACAACTCAATATTTACGATAATATTATGGAAGAAAAAGAGGAAAAGGAGTTCGCAGCTTATAAAGAAAAGTACACGAATTTTGTTAACAACAGATGCGCCAAATTGATACAACGCTGGTGGCGAAATGTATGTGCAAAGAAGAAAAAGAAGGTTTGTTCAGATTTAAAATAATTGTACATTCTTGATTTATAGCATCTGCTTCGTTATTGATTTATTATGTATTTGATTTTAAAATTATTTCAGGGAAAAAAGAAGAAGAATAAGCCCAAGAAGTGAAGAAAATAATTTTGTCAATAAAAATATTTCAATGAACTAATTGCTTTAGAATTATTTTCTTATTTCAAATAAAAGAATGCCACGAGGTTAGAAGTACAATTTATCTATATAATCAGATCTAACTTCGTTTCCAACGTGACGTATACAAAATATGTAGTCGCTTGCATGCTGCAATTTTCTTAGGTTAACTATCAGAAGTTGACATGAATAATTAAGCCATGTATACTATACAGTTAGAAACGAGCATTAAATAGTAGCAAAGCAATTATTAGCAACTTGGAATTGTGTAATCAAACGTCTCGGCCATGGCTGACGACGACGACGAGAAGCGGGATGATGACCCCCGTTTCGATTTTATCCTACAGTTTTTGCTAAAGTCGACCAAGTTGAAAATGGATCTCTGGCAAAAACTAAAATCCACAAATGATTACAAGGTATACTAAAAAGAAAGCCATCTTTTTCAACATACAGCTATTGAACAATCCCTGACAAACCTCTCTTCGTTTTCCACTTTAGAATTTGATGCTTAAATTCTTCGACACACCAACGGAGAACATGCTCTTGATAGAGATCTCACCACTGGCTTTGCTGATTCCCCACTCGTTTATTCAGCTTAATTTTAAATCCAAGTTCTGCTACTTTCTGCGACGCGAAACTGTACAGGTCACCAACGAAAACTGCAGCGTCGTACTCGTAACGGGAGAAGTGACGCCGAGATCTTTCGATGATCTCGCCGCTGTCGTAGAAGAGGTAAGTTGAAATGAGTTTCAAAGATTAATTTCAAATATTTCATAATCGAACGAAAACACGTGCAGGTTTTCATTCCCGTTTTGTCGAATCCGGGTGAAACGACCACGTGGCCCGACGTCGTCGCCGAGGACGTGAAGCGACACGTTTACGAGCTCCGAAATTTGATATGCACGGTAATTATGCTTTCCTACGCGAAGACTCTCGATAGAACGATTCGACAAAAAATGTTATCGTTCGTAGATTCGAAGTAAAATAAGCGGTGAAACTATGCTACCAATGCCGATGGGTATAGAGGAGGTATACGGAGACGCTCCAATTTCTTCCCAACTGCGGCGCAATATGGAAGAAATCGTGATCAAGTGGACGGGTCACATAAGCGAGGTGCTTTCCGAAGACAGTAGTCAGGCGTTAAAAAACGAGGAAAATCCTTTGCCTAAATCAGGTGCGTTTTTTGACAGCTATTTACTGGTTTTTGATTTTGAACGAAGAATTTTATAACATTATTCATGGCAATCAGAACTTACGTTTTGGAGGAAAAGACTGAAAAACGTGGAATCGATTTACGACCAATTGAGAGACCCTCGCATTAAAAGGATGGCTAAGATACTGGAACAGTCAAAAAGCTCCTATCTGCCGTGCTTGCAGACCATCTTCAAGGACGTTGTCGGTGGTAAGGTTTCGATTCTAAAGCGACCCATACAACCTAATTTTTTTATCGCTGTTTACCAATATTACGAAACAGCGGTCGTCGAAGCTCGCGACGTCTGCCTCTATTTGCTTCCACTCCAGAAGTATTTCCAAGAGATCGAAAGTCAATCGTACTTTCCTGATATTCAACCAAGACTGAAGCCCATGATGCACTGTATTTGTTTGACCTGGTCGCGCTCCAAGCACTACTGCAAAAGCAGCCGTATAGTAACTCTGCTGAAAGAGATATCAAACCTCATCATACTGCAGGTAAGAAAAGGAAGCTTGAAAACATATCAGTGTATACTTTATACAAAATGACATCTCCTTCATTCCAAGGCAACAGACTTTCTGGATCCGCATTCCCTATTTCAAGGCGAAATTGAAGACAGTCTATTGAAGCTCACCAGATCCATCGGCGTAATCGAGCACTTCCAGGACGTTTTCGATGTCTTTCGTAACAAGGTTCCGAACTACTTTCGGCACTCAAAGGACCCTGTCGGCTGGACCTTTCACGAGAAGCTCGTTTTCGACAGACTGCTCGAATTCCTGAAGCGGTTGAAAGAGCTCAAAGTTGTACTGGAGCTCGGGCAGGAGTTCTTCAAGCTGGAAAAGGTCGAGATAGCAGGACTGAGAGGAAAGAAGCTTGGACCGATGGTTTTTGATATTTATGAAGATTTTGTTAAGAGATACAACGAGTTTGGCAGTGTGAGTTATGAGATGCTACTGCCGGAGGATCCAGGATTCGACGAAGACATTCAAAAGTTTATGAAGAAGGTAAAGTTACTTGCAGAAGAAAAACGTGCACAAGTTGATAATGATTGTTGAATATCGTGATAGGTCGAAGAATACGATAGAAGGCTGGGCACAATATTCGATCAGGCTTTCTCTGAGTGTCACACCATAGAGAGCATGTACAAGTTTATCGTCAACATCGGCACCATCGTCTCTCGGCCGATCATTTTCAAGCAACTGTATCCGTACTACGAGGATCTTGTTAAAAAAATGCACTCCGAGCTGGACGTTTCCAAAGTACTATAGTTTTTGCATACTTGTAAAGCCGATAAGTTGTAACTGCAGTATTTATATTATTGACGACAAATACTCTTCTAGGTGATTCTCGATGAAAACTTAAAGTTATACGAAAGCACAGGCCAGACGGATAGTGACGAGAGCTTTCCACCAGTGGCTGGAGAGCTTTGCTTTTTAAAGAAACTTAGAATACGCGTGACAAATCCGATAGATTGGATTTCGACGATTGATCATCCAGTCGTCCAGTCGGAAACTATGGGTCTAGCTCTTGATAAACACAAACAGCTTATCGTGAGACACTTTATTTGCTCTTTAACGTTTAATCTCGTTCGATAAAAAGTGTTGATTGATCTTGGATTGTTTCGCCGTTAAGGAATTAATAGGGGAAAAGGAAGAAGAGATTTTTAAGGTGTGGGCAGAAAAGGTGCCAGCAATTGTCGCAAAGGGTTTGTCCAATAAGCTTTTTATTAAAACTGAGGAAGGAAAGTCGACGGGAAATTTGGACGAAGAACTGGCGATGGTGCTCAAGGAGACCAGATACATGGTCATGATTCTAGAAAAGAACGATCTACCGGCGGAGGCTCTGGACGTTTTCGCGCGAGCAACGTTCTTTTACGATAACAACTTGAAGCTCAATAATATTTCAAAATGGTTAGTTGAGGTATAATAAGTGCAGTAAAATCAATGACAGTTGTTTATAAATTCATTCTCATTGATAGGCACAATGAAGTCAACGAGGTCACATCTGAGATCGAAACTATGTTAATCAACGAAGAAATGCAAGCTATCAATGAACTAATAGATTACGGACAGGATAACTACAACTGGAATTCACCCGGTATAAAATTGCGCTGACCTATATTTTAATGCAAAGCACATTCAAACATTTATCTTGATGTTCATTGAAATTTCTTAGAGGTATCCGAGTTTGTGGATAAGCTTCACGACATGACAGGCAGTCTTCACTCTCGCATCCTGCGAGCCCAGGCTAATCTCGCGAATCTACAGCGAAAACTTAACGAATGGGCTCTGGTACCTGTACTCGTGCGTAAGGATAACAAACCGAAGCAGCTGCTGGCCATCGTGGATAGAAAAGAGACGTTCGAAAAGAGATACAGACAGATCGCTGCTGATGCGGAAGAGCTCGTTCGGGTGCTCGAAGAAAATTACAAGCTGTACTTCGATTTGATGCCTGAGGAATTGGAAATTACGGAAGATGGTACGTGATTTCTTATAATCTTCTAAGAATTTTTAGATATAAATATGTGTGATGTATTTTACGTATAGTCGCAGACAATGATTTGGAAGAAGGCGCTGCAGAAAAGAGGTAACGTCTTTGCAACAAACGTATTGTCAACCATAGAATTAGCAGTCGATAATAGTAGCAATAAAACAACAGAGAGGAAGACGCAGGAATCGGCGAAGAAGTCGCAGCTTCAGACGAAGCCGAGAGCGAGGCTGAAGCGTCCGAAGAATCGTTGACTCCTTCCGAAGTTCAGCGTAGAGAGGCAGAAGCCGCCCTGGAAGCCGAGCGCGAGGAACAGCGTCAAGAAAAGTGGAAGTCCTACCTCACCGACATCGATGAGATCGTCGCCAAAGTTCTGATACAGGCAGCTTCTACTAGTATCGGCTACATCTTGAACGAAACCGACGCGAATTCCGACATAGAGCCGCTCTTTGAAATACAGCTTCTGCTGGAGATCTCGAGAATAATATTCAATCCTTCGACGGATATTGAATCGCAGACGGGATTTTATGCTCTCTATGAGGAGATTATGCTCGACATAATGAGGATGGCTACGTTGATTCCGAGGATCGATTTGGAAATTGCAGCTGCGCGTCAAGTTTACACGGTAGGCATTCGTTATTTAATTATTTGAGGTCGATGATTGAAAACTCACGTATATCTTCATACTATTCATAAGTGTTTTCATGTAAATAAACAATAATAAGAACTTATTTTTCATTCTCACAGATAGATTTAGCTGAGAATGAAGGCATAATACTCTTACTAGAAGAAACCTCAGCTCGCGTGAAAAAGGCGTTGGGAGAAGCCGTAGAGTATGCGGAAGTAAATAAACTGTTTTAAGCATACATTTTAGCATTCTGTTACTATAATTATCGTATTTTCAAAGCGCATTTTTGTACTATAAAGCCAGTTATAAATATCGACCGATGAGTTTTTATAGTTTAAAACATATCTGTGTGTATTTTCAGAAATTCGACAAATACTCCTGGCTTTGGGAGGATGACCGTCGCGATTACTTGGATCTTTTTCTACTTTTTGCTCGAACCTTAACCGAAGAGGAAAAAATCCGCGTAGCACAAGCCGACGAGAACGAGCCAATCGCTGGTCTTCCAGACAAGAAGCCCAAGCTCGAGGACTTCAGGAGCGAGTTAGACCGGTTCGCAGATTTGTACAAGGAATGCGAAGCCATTGAGAATAAAAAAGTCATTCAAAAGTGGCTGAAGGTTAACGTAAAGCCTATGAAACAGGGCTTGTTGAACACTGTTTGCAAGTGGTCGAATATGTTGAAGCAATATCTTATAGATAGGGTTAATAAGAGGTACGTTAAGATGCATCTTTTTGTTGAATTTTTTTATTGAGTTTCCTACACTGACGATTTCGATATTTACGTTAGTTTGGAAGATTTGTCAGTGTTTTTAAAAAAGGCTCACGGAAGATTCACAAATCCTGTAGATAAGGACGACTACGACGGGCTTCTCGATACGATCTATTACTTAAAAGAAGTCCGAGATCGGACTTTTGAGATTGACGATATGTTCGAGCCTTTGAAAGTAAGAATCACATATACTTGCAAATAATCCATTGAGCTAAAAATAATGAATTTCTAGGAAACAATTCAATTGCTCAGCGATTACAATGTGGAATTCAGCGACGAAACTTACGATAAGTTGACAGAACTTCCCGAGTTTTGGAACTCCATAAAGAAGCTTGCTGCTCAAGTGAAGCAAGTGGTCGCACCGCTTCTAACCACTCAGATAGAATGGCTGAAGAAAAAGTTCGTTTGGTTCGACTATCGCCAGAAGAAACTACTGGAAAAGTTCCACGGCGAGGAAGTATTCAAGTAAGCCATTGGAATAGTGATACTATATACGTATTAGTAAATCGACGAATTTCTCACTAACAAAACGTCGATTGCAGTCCTGCTTGCGAGAACGTGTACGCGAAACTCGACGCTATCAACGAAAAAGTCGAAGAGTTGCTCGAGGAGCTGCGCGAGCTTGCACGCACCGCTGAAATATTCGAGCAGCCCATGCCGGAGTTCAAAGAGTTGGAGCAATTGCGTCGTGAGCTCAAAATGTTGAAGAGCCTCTGGGACTACGTCAACGTGATCATGTCGAACTTGTCGCAGTGGAAGAAGACCGTTTGGAAGAAGCTCGACATCGAGGGCATGGACGTTGAGTGCAAGAAGCTTACGCGAGAACTGAGACGTTGGTTTCCGAGAATCTGCTATCACCTATATATTTTGTCTGTAAATTACATTCGAATATTCTTTTCCTTAGTTCTAGATAAGGAAGTCAAAAGCTGGGAGCTGCACCACTTTATCGAGGGCCAGTTGCGGAACATGATGTCGTCGTTGAGAGCAGTTTCCGAATTACAAAATCCGGCCATAAGGGAGAGGCACTGGCAGCAGCTAATGGCTGAAACTAAAGTAAAACATAACGTACTTTAATCGTTTAACGCGTATACAGGGAAATCGTACAGTTTTCGTTACTTCATCATCGCAGGTAAAATTCACAATGAACGACAAAACGACACTTGAAGAGCTTTTGAGGCTAGAACTTCACAAGTACGAAGAAGAAGTCAAGAATATCGTCGACAAAGCAGTCAAAGAAATGGGCATGGAAAAGGTTCTGATAGAGTTGAACAAAACGTGGGCCGAATTGGAGTTTGAAAAGGAGTTGCACGATAGAACAAAGCTGTATGTTTTGAGAATCAGCGAGGAAACAATCGATACTCTTGAAGAGAATCAAGTAATTAAACTTTTTGACTTTACTTCGTTAGCAGAGACATTGATACTTAATAACCGAGATGAACGAAAAATTATTTCAGGTGCAACTGCAAAATATGCTGGGATCCAAGTTCATAGCCTATTTCTTGAAAGAGGTAACCGATTGGCAGCAAAAACTGAGCTACGCTGACGCGGTGATCACCATTTGGTTCGAAGTACAGAGAGCTTGGATGCATCTCGAGAGTATATTCATTGGGTCAGAAGATATTAGAAGTCAACTACCGGAAGATTCTAGAAGATTCGAAAGAATAGACCGAGAATTCAAGGTTGGCAAACGACTATGTCATGTGATTAAACAATTGCAATTAATTGTCATCACAATAATTATATCAGGAGATGTTGAGAGAGATGGCGTCGAATTTGAACGTAGTAAAGGCAACGAATAAGCCTCGTTTACTAGAAAAGCTCGAGGAATTAGAGAAACAATTGAGTATGTGCGAGAAAGCTCTTGCGGACTATCTGGAAACAAAGAGACTCGCGTATCCGAGATTTTATTTTGTATCTCCTGCTGATCTACTTGATATACTTAGCAATGGTAAGCATGCGAGTGTTTGCAATGAGTATTGCGATCTTAAATTATTTTTTTAATTTTACAGGAAATAGTCCTGAACTGGTTTGCAGGCACTTATCGAAATTGTATGATTCGATTGCCAATTTGAAATGGAAGATGGACGGCGGTAGAGCTTCCAAGATGGGTATACATTTTGCTGATCGTTAATCTACCTCTGCAATGATTCATTCCTTGCTCTTAATCCGAATGTTTGTTTTTGTTCAGCAAATGCCATGGTCGCCAAAGACGGAGAAATGATGAAGATGTACGGAGTTTGCGACTGCAGTGGAAAGGTAAGTAAAAGTTTATAACATAATCGACAAGTCATAAGAATAGCAATATTTTTAATGTTCGCTGTCTATGCAGGTAGAAGTTTGGTTAAATAGAGTAACTGAGGCGATGAAGCGCACGGTACGCTATCACTTCGGCCAAGCAGTCTCGTCGTACGCGGAAAAACCTCGAGAACAGTGGCTCTTTGATTACGAGGCTCAGCCAGCGCTTTGTGGCACGCAGATTTGGTGGACCAGTGAGGTCAATCAGGCATTTTCTCGCCTAGAAGAAGGTTTCGAAAACGCGCTCAAGGGTACAGTTCCGTTTGCTTTAAAAACCGTATAGAATTCCCTTATTTGAAGAATTTGAACGATTTCACTTTGATAAAACAGACTACCAGAAGAAGCAAATAGCACAGCTGCACGCGCTGATTTCTTTACTGATCGGTGAGCTCACCGAAAACGACCGACAGAAGATCATGACGATCTGCACCATTGACGTGCACGCGCGTGATGTTGTCGCCAAGCTCATCACCATGAAGGCCGAGAACGCGTCGAGCTTTCAGTGGCAGTCCCAGCTTCGACACAGGTAGCTAAAGCGTCCAGAACAATTATTCCCCATCCTTTAAGATGACACAGAATTACCAGCTCATTTCGCCGATGATCATTCACGTAGATGGGACGATAAGCAAGGAGATTGTTTTGCCAATATTTGCGATGCCAGTTTCGCCTACGCGTACGAATATCTGGGCAACGTTCCGCGATTGGTGATCACTCCGCTAACCGATCGTTGCTACATCACGTTGACACAGTCCTTACATCTCGTAATGGGCGGTGCACCCGCGGGACCAGCGGGTACCGGTAAAACCGAGACCACCAAGGATCTTGGTCGTGCACTTGGCCAGATGGTCTACGTGTTCAACTGCTCCGAGCAGATGGACTACAAGGTAGGGTAATATGAATGCTTCGCATAAGAAATTTGTAAATTATCTATAATAACATTTTAGTCTTGTGGAAACATCTACAAAGGCCTAGCGCAAACTGGTGCTTGGGGCTGCTTCGACGAGTTCAATCGTATCAGTGTAGAGGTACTCTCGGTCGTCGCCGTCCAGGTCAAGAGCGTACTCGACGGTATTAAGAGCGGTAAAAAAACTTTCATGTTTTTTGGACAAGAGCTGAATCTCGTGCGGACCGTCGGCATGTTCATCACCATGAATCCTGGCTATGCTGGGCGTACGGAATTGCCTGAGAATTTAAAAGCACTATTCAGGTGAGGAGCGTGCAGATAAACTGTATGCAATTTTTTACAGTTTTGTACATATAACTACGATTATATGAAAATTAGACCATGCGCTATGGTGGTCCCGGACTTCGAACTGATTTGCGAGATTATGCTGGTAGCCGAGGGTTTCCAGGAAGCCCGTCTTCTCGCACGCAAGTTCATCACACTGTATACACTTTGCCGTGAGCTGCTGTCTAAGCAGGACCACTACGATTGGGGACTGCGAGCCATCAAATCCGTCCTCGTAGTCGCGGGTAAACTTAAGCGCGGCGATCGACTTAGGCCCGAGGACCAGGTGCTCATGCGAGCACTTCGAGACTTCAACACTCCAAAGATCGTTACGGACGACGTGCCTGTATTCATGGGACTTATCGGTAAGTTCATTGACTTTGAATTAAATTTGTAGAAGTATACACTCTTTAATTGGTTCGTTCTGTCAAGGTGATCTCTTCCCTGCACTGGATGTGCCGAGAAAACGCGACATGGAGTTCGAGAAAGCAGTGCGACAGGCTGCACTGGATCTCAAACTGCAACCAGAGGATGGATTTATACTAAAAGTATAAGATTAACGCCCTTTAAAAACGACAGGTATTCACGTTGCTGTTTGCTCCAGATCGTGCAACTCGAAGAATTGCTGTTTGTTCGTCACTCCGTGTTCATCGTGGGCTTCGCAGGGACTGGTAAAACGGAGGTCTGGAAAACGCTGTTCCGCACCTATCAAAATCAGAAACGCAAACCGTACTTCAACGACCTTAATCCCAAAGCCGTAACGAACGACGAGCTCTTCGGTATCATTAATCCGGCAACCAGAGAATGGAAAGATGGGTATGATTAAAAGATTTTTCTGTTGTGAATTTCAAGCACAAATTCGACGTGACTGTGTCTTCTCAGCTTGGTGTCTATACTCATGCGCGACCAAGCAAACATGCACGGCGATGGTCCGAAATGGCTGATATTCGACGGCGACATTGACCCTATGTGGATCGAGTCGCTCAACACCGTGATGGACGACAACAAAGTCCTGACTCTTGCTAGTAACGAACGTATCGCCCTAACGAAACAGATGAGACTGCTCTTCGAGATTTCCAATCTGAGGTTTATAATCAGAACTGCATACATAAGTTTATTAAATTATTTGATTCGTAGAATGAAATTATTTATTCTAGAACTGCCACTCCGGCTACCGTCTCGAGAGCTGGCATTCTGTACATCAATCCGCAAGATCTTGGCTGGAATCCGTGAGTACAGGATGATTAAAGGCGCCGCTTGATTTTACATGGAAAATTATTTCAACAGATTCGTGCAGAGCTGGATAGAAACTCGAGATCCAGTTGAGCGCGGGAATCTTCTGATTCTGTTTGAAAAGTACATACCGCCGTTGCTCGACGTGACCAAAACGAAATTCAAAAAGATCACGCCGATCCCGGAAATCTGCCACCTTGAAATGCTCTGCAACCTTTTGGATTGCTTCTTGACAAAAGACAACGTACCTCCCGATTGTCCGAAAGAATGGTCAGATGAAAGCAATTTTAAAGCTATGCAAACTTCAATGTAGATGTTTATACGTGAAAATCTCGTAAAATGCAGGTACGAGCTGTACTTTGCCTTTGCTTGTATCTGGGCATTTGGTTCTGCACTGTTCCAAGATCAACTGGTCGACTGGCGCAACGAGTTCAGTAAGTGGTGGCTGAGCGAGTTCAAGGCCGTTAAGTTTCCTACTGGTGGATCCATCTTCGGCTACTTCATTGATTCTGAGACGAAGAAGCTCGTACCCTGGGAGGAAAAGGTCAGCCGATTCGATCTTGATCCGGAACTGCCACTTCAGGTACTCTACAGCATTGATTAATTTAATTTTTTTTTTTAAACTCTTAAACTGTCGATTTTTTATTTTAAAATTATTATTTTGTAGGCCACTTTGGTACCGACCGGCGAGACGGTGCGTATCCGATTCTTCATGGACCTTCTGATGGCTCGTAGAGTTCCAGTGATGTTGATCGGTGGAGCAGGTTCTGGCAAAAGTGTCATTGTAGCTGATAAACTATCCAGTCTGCCAGACAACTACAACGTAGCCAATGTGCCATTCAATTACTACACAACGTCTGGTATGAGAATAGTAACCCCTCTTGTAGTGTTTGGGTTTTTTTCGGCACAAATTGTGTGCGAATGAATATTTTGTTTTCTAGAAATGCTGCAAAGAGTACTAGAGAAACCTCTGGAGAAGAAAGCCGGTCGTAATTTCGGGCCACCGGGAACAAAGTCTCTGGTTTACTTCGTCGACGATCTGAATATGCCGGAAGTAGATACCTACGGAACAGTCCAGCCGCATACGATCATTCGGCAACACATGGATTATGGTCACTGGTAAAGAATACTGATCGATCCAAGACGTTATCGCTTTCATATAGATTTAAACAGCGCAATTATTTTTTTATTGAATTCAACCATCGCATAGGTACGATAGAACAAAGTTCACCTTGAAAGATGTCCACAATACGCAATACGTCTCGTGCATGAATCCAACAGCCGGAAGCTTTACGATCGATCCTCGACTTCAGCGTCACTTTGCTGCCTTTGCCGTCAGGTATACTTTGTGGAAGCATTTTTAAAGCAATGAAATTTAATTGATCAAAGACATGAAGGATATGATTTTTACAAAAAAAGCTTTCCTGGAAAAGAGGCACTTGCAACAATATACAGTCAGATACTGGACCAACATCTAATCAACCCAACGCATAAAATAACACCTCTCATAGGCAAGATAGCGGATTCGTTCATAGACGCGGCTTTGTTTCTACATGACAAAGTCACGGCGACTTTCTTGCCTACGGCCATCAAATTTCACTACGTGTTCAATTTGAGAGATCTGTCTAATATCTTCCAGGCAAATAAAATATTTCAAACACTAATTTTGTAGGATAATTATATACTATACTAGCATCGTTGTTACGTTATCAATTTAGGGACTTCTTTTTGCGAATGGCAATACGATTCCAAACGTCGTGACGTTTTTGCGTCTGTTTGTTCACGAAGCTACGAGGGTTTACTGCGACAAGCTCGTTAGCTTTGAAGATAAAACAGCATTCGAGCAGTTACTTCGTGAAGCTCTCAGGAAGAACATTCCCGTGCGTGATTCTATTCAGATAATTATTTGTTAGAGTACTTTTCTCTAATCATCGTTTGTCACTTGACAGATGTTCGAGGAGGATCCAGTATTTGCGGAACCAATCATATTCTGTCACTTTGCGGAAGGCGTCGGTGATCCAAAGTACATGCCAATTCGAGAGTGGCCGCAACTTGAGAAATTGCTTGCAGATGCACTTACGAATTACAATGAATTAGTGCGTACAGTTTGATAATAATTTGTGAAAATTTTACGACTTATTTAAAACGAGATGTCAAATTGTTTTCAAGGTATCAGCGATGAATCTGGTAATGTTCGAAGACGCTATGTATCACGTCTGTCGCATCAACCGCATCTTGGAGTCGCCTAGAGGTAACGCACTGCTCGTCGGTGTTGGTGGAAGTGGAAAGCAGTCGTTGTCGCGGTTGTCGTCTTTCATTTCATCCTTAGAAGTAACCGCTATAGCCAACGCATAATACTTGTGAAATATGTCGAAACTGACATCTTTTACAATATACATTTTCGTAATAGGTGTTCCAAGTGCAGCTTAGAAAGGGCTACTCTATTAATGATCTCAAGGCCGACCTAGCGATTCTTTATACTAAAGCTGGAATAAAGAACATAGGCATCACATTCTTGATGACGGACTCGCAAGTAGCACAAGAGAGGTTTTTAGTGGTTGTTAACGACATGCTTGCCTCTGGCGAGATCCCCGATCTCTTCCCTGATGATCAAATCGACGGCATCATCGGAGCTATGCGAAACGAGGTCATTAAAATCAGCATATAGCAATAATTAATACTAAAATTTAAGTATAAACTATTTTGTTTTTTATAGGTAAAACAAGCAGGAATGCTGGATACCAAAGAGAATTGCTGGAAGTTCTTCATAGACAAGGTACGCAAGCAACTGAAGTGCATTCTGTGCTTCTCACCGGTTGGTGCTACACTGAGGAAACGAGCCCGACAATTCCCAGCCATCGTCAATTGCACATCCATAAATTGGTTTCAAGATTGGCCACAGGAGGCCCTCGAATCTGTTTCTTTGCAATTTCTCGCGGTAAATAGCCCATTTCTCGATCGTAATTAACGATTTAGGTACAAATTGTGCTGAACGTATCTTTACTCAGGAGCTCGACGTCCTTCCCGAGGAATTTAGGCAGCCGGTGTCTCTGTTCATGTCGTTCGTCCACACGAGCGTCAACGAAGTTTCAAAGATTTACCTGCAGAACGAGAGACGTTACAACTACACGACTCCCAAATCCTTCTTGGAGCAAATCGCTCTCTACGCGAAGCTTCTAAAAGAGAAAACCGTAAACTTGAAAGCCATGATCGAGAGATTGGAAAACGGCTTGGAGAAACTCAACTCGTGCGCTGGACAAGTAACGAATTTTACTTTGAAAATAGTTAAAACACTGATTTTTCCTTATAAACTGAAATATTTAAAAACTATGGCAATTAGGTCGACGAATTGAAAGTTGTACTGGCCGTGCAAGAAGTCGACCTTAAGAAGAAAAATGAAGTAGCCGACAAGATTCTGGCGGAGGTCACAGCCGAGAACACCAAGGCCGAAGTGGAAAAAGCCTTCGGTAATAGACTCTGGAAATCCCCCGTTTATGCATAAAGATAACGTTATACCTTTTCATAAACACGCAGTGTCCGAGGAGGAAGCGAAGGTGGCCGAGATCAAGGAGAGTGTCTCGGAGAAGCAGAGAAAGTGCGACGAGGATCTCGCGAAAGCCGAGCCTGCGGTGCGCCAGGCCGAAGCTGCTCTAAATACTCTTAACAAAGTAAATTGCAACACTGAGATCCACTCCTTCGTGCATAAGTAAACGTATATACTATGAATAACGATAATTCCCGATGTAGAATAACCTGACAGAATTGAAAGCCTTCGCTTCGCCACCCGAAGCTGTAGCCAAGGTAGCTCAAGCCGTTCTAGTGCTGTTCTCGCCGAAAGGTAAAGTACCAAAGGACCGTAGCTGGAAAGCTTGCAAAGCCATGATGGGCGGCGCCGATCAGTTCCTGTCCAGCCTCAAGAACTACGACAAGGAGAATATCCATCCGGAAGTTGTCAAGGCTATCCAGCCTTACATCAACGATAAAGGTACTATTGTACAATTCACAGAATTGATTATTTTTAATGTCATTTGACGATGCTACTGATGATTTTTCAAGAATTCGATCCGGAATTCATACAATCGAAGTCTCAAGCGGCAGCTGGTCTCTGCAGCTGGGTGATTAACATCATGGTGTTCCATTACATCAACGAGAACGTCAAGCCGCTAAGACAGGCTCTCGCGCAAGCCAACGCCGAGCTCAAAGCAGCCTTGGATAAGCTCACCGCACTGCGCGCTCGCTTAGCGGTACATTAAGAAAGAAAACGAATTTATCATGCAATTTTTCGCGAGTATAACGATTACGTGACGGAACTATTCTAGGAATTGCAAAAAGTGCTGGACGCTTTAGGCGAGAAAATGGAAATAGCTATGGCTGAGAAGCAGAAGTGCCAGAAGGAGGCAGATGCTACGGCTATGGCGATAGATTTGGCGAACCGACTGGTGAACGGTCTTGCTTCCGAAAAGATTCGCTGGGCGGAAACTGTGGAGGAGTAGGTTACACAATTGTTCTTCAAAAAAATTATTATTATCAAATGAAATTTTTCAATTCAGGCTCAAAGCATCGGGTATCAAGATTCCCGGCGACGTCCTGCTGGTCACTGCATTTATATCCTACGTTGGCTGCTTCAGTCGCAAGTACCGGCTGGACTTATTGAACGTGCATTGGTTGCCGTTCATGAGCAGTTTGAGCACACCTATACCGCGGACCGAGGATCTCGATCCACTGACTTTGCTTACAGACGACGCGCAAATCGCTCAGTGGAATAACGAGGGTATAGATTGTACACGATACATTCAAGAAAGTGCAACTTATTTTCGTAAAATCATCGCCTAAGGTCTGCCAACGGATCGAATGTCGGCTGAGAACGCGACGATCCTGACGAATTCGGCTCGATGGCCTCTGATGATCGATCCTCAACTCCAGGGCCTCAAGTGGATCAAGAACAAGTACGGGGATGAACTGAAGATCCTGAGACTGACGCAGAGAAACTACCTGGACAAAATTGAGTTTGCGATCAGCAATGGTGAAATAGTCCTGCTGGAGAACATCATGGAAACCGTCGACGCTGTGCTCGATCCTATTCTTGGACGCGTTTTAGTGAAGAAAGGAAGGTAAGTCTAACTCTCGTGCTCTCTATAAGTAAACTTCAATTTCTTGAAGAATAGCAGTTTAAAATGCAATTTTTCAGTGCGGTTAAAATAGGTGACAGAGAAGTCGACTACAATCCCCAGTTCCGTCTGATTCTGCAAACGAAACTGGCGAACCCACACTACAAGCCAGAGATGCAGGCGCAGACTACACTGATCAACTTTACAGTCACACAGGACGGTCTCGAGGAACAGCTGCTAGGAGAGGTCGTGAAAGCCGAAAGACCAGACCTAGAGGCAACCAAGTCTGAGCTCACCAAACAGCAGAACACCTTCAAAATCACGCTGAAGACTCTGGAGGACGATTTGCTTCAGAGGTTTCATTTTTATCAACAAAATCAGTCTGACAGTCCTAATTTTCAATCCGTATTTTGTCGATGACTAATTGAACTTCAGACTGTCGTCAGCTGGACCAAACGTCCTGAGCGACGTAGCTCTTGTGGAAAACCTCGAGACAACGAAACGTACCGCAGCGGAGATCGAGTTACAGGTAGCGGAGGCTAAGGTAACAGCGGTGCGCATTGACGAGGCTCGCGAATGGTATCGTCCAGCTGCTTCGCGCGCTAGCTTGCTGTACTTCATCCTGAACGACCTCAGCAAGATCAACATGCTTTATCAGTTTTCGCTGAAAGCCTTCAGTGTCGTCTTCCAAAACGCCATTAGGTCATATATCTTAGTTCACAGAGTTATGTTCTCGTTCTTCAGAGTGGCGTTATGTGCTAATGATTTTCTCAATTTAGGTTTGCCGTGGCAGCGGAGAACATAAGTAAGCGAGTCGCAAACCTGATCGACAGTATCACTTATTTGGTGTTCGTTTACACGAGCAGAGGCCTGTTCGAAGCAGACAAGTTGACCTTTTTGTGCCAAATGGCTATTCAGGTATATTCTTCGTCAATTCATAGTATGAAATAGTAAAATCCTTTGAAATTCTAAATATTCCTCGCAGATCCTTTTGCAAACAAAAGAAATAAACCGGTCCGAGGTGGACTTCCTTCTGCGCTACCCTTTCGACCCCAACGTCGTCAGTCCCGTGGACTTTTTGGGCAACTCGAGCTGGGCTGGCATCAAGCTCTTAAGCAGTCGCGAAGAATTTTTCAACCTCGACAAGGACATCGAGGGAGCGGCCAAGCGCTGGAAAAAGTTCGTCGAGTCGGAGAATCCGGAACGCGAAAAATTCCCTTCGGAGTGGAAGAACAAAACGGCTTTCCAGAGACTCTGCATGATGCGCTGTCTCCGACTGGACCGAATGACTTATGCCGTCAAGTGAGTCCGTTTGTCTCGTTATTTGCATTATTTGTCAAGATTTATTTGATAAATATATTTTGCTTCGAGTAGATGCTTTGTAGAAGAGAAGCTAGGCCCGAAATTCACCGAGTCGCGATCTCCGCCTTTCACCAAATCCTTCGAAGAAACCAGCTCTATTACTCCAGTTTTCTTCATCTTGTCTCCCGGCGTTGACCCCCTTAAAGTAACCTGATTTCCTTTCAAATCTGCATTTATTTTTTTAAGCGCATATCTCGATTAAAAAAATTACGCGTATAACCCTCTGTAAAACAGCCCATAATTAATGATATCCTTTTTTTTTAATTGTTGATTATTTAGGATGTAGAAAAATTAGGTCAAAAACTGGGCTTCACATCGGAGGCGCGAAAGTTCCACAACGTGTCCCTAGGTCAAGGTCAGGAGCCCGTGGCCGAGGCGGCGATGGACTTCGCGGCCACTGAGGGACACTGGGTGATTCTACAGAACGTGCATTTGGTGAAGAATTGGCTAAGCAGTCTCGAGAAGAAGCTCGAGCAGCTTTCGGAGGACCCGCACGACGATTACAGGCTGTTTATCAGCGCTGAGCCATCGGCCGATCCCCACGAATCCATCATTCCACAGGTCGATATTTATTTTTGTGCGGAAATCTGCTCTTTACAGAATAATACCTATGATCTTCGTGAAAATTATTTAGGGAATTCTGGAATCCGCCATAAAAATAACCAACGAACCGCCGACGGGAATGCACGCAAACATCCACAAAGCTCTCGACAACTTTAGCCAAGAGACTCTAGAATCCTGTACGAAAGAAGCCGAGTTCAAGGGAGTGCTCTTCGCACTGTGCTACTACCACGCTGTCGTCGCGGAGAGACGAAGATTCGGGCCGCAGGGCTGGAATAGAGTACCTACATCAGCAACAATTACTCGTACACATGCCAGCGTGAAATCTTCCGAAAAGGGCACAAAATAAACCTTTACCCGCAGATATACCCCTTCAACTTTGGCGATCTGACGATAAGCGTCTCGGTGCTGCTGAACTATCTGGAGAACAATAGCCGAGTGCCGTGGGAGGACCTACGCTACCTCTTCGGTGAAATCATGTACGGCGGCCACATAACCGACGACTGGGACCGTCGACTGTGCCGCACCTACCTGCTCGAGTTCCTCAAGCCTGAGCTCGTCGAGGGGGACCTCAACTTCGCTCCGGGGTTTCCAGCCCCGCCCAACACCGACTACGTTTCCTACCACCAGTACGTCGACGATTACCTGCCGACCGAAAGTCCGGTGCTCTATGGACTGCATCCGAATGCGGAGATCGGTACGATAGATCGCTATGCTTTTGAGTCACGATCGATTGCACGGAATTCACGATATGCGCTTAGGTTTTCTGACCGTCACGTCGGAGAATCTGTTCCGCACGGTTCTCGAGATGCAGCCGAGGGACGTCGGCGAAGCCGCGGGTGTGGGTATGTCGCGGGAGGATAAGGTCAAGTCCATCATCGAGGACTTGCTGGACAAATTGCCCGAGGAATTCAACGTTCCGGAGCTGATGACCAAGGTTTGCCGGAAACAGATTTTCCGGAGTCGTTGATCGATCGATGAATACAACAATTTTATGCGCGCGCTTCAGGTCGAGGAACGAACGCCTTACACCATCGTCGCCTTCCAAGAGTGCGAGAGGATGAATATTTTATGCTCGGAACTCCGGAGATCCTTGCGCGAGCTCGAACTCGGTCTAAAAGTACGTGAATATTATTTATTCCGAGTTTTCATACGCGTATAGGACAAATAGAAATGACGTCAGCGCTCTCGTTGGAACCAACAAGGTTACAAAGTACTCTGTATGGTTCACATGAAAAGCTAAGCTGAACACGTTCAAAGCTGCAAAGCTTTATTTCTCATGCTTCGCTCGCAGGTAAACAGGTAATGCATTGTATGGGGGGAGGGGGTGAACCACATACATGACGGGGCTCCATTTTATTGCATGCAAGAATAATTTATACTTTTTAATTTACAATATTCGTTTGTTGGACAAAAATTCATTTAAAACGTGAATCCTATGTTTCACATTAAAATCTTCGTATAAACTAATTTGACATACTCGTATAATTTTATGAAAATACGTTTCTACTCAATAGGGAGAACTGACGATCAATGCCGACATGGAAGATTTGCAAAATTACCTCTACATGGACGTGGTGCCACCGTCGTGGACGAGACGCGCCTACCCCTCGAGCCTCGGTCTCACGAGCTGGTTCGCCGATCTGCTGACTCGGTACACCGAGCTCCACGCCTGGACTGCCGATTTCAATGTAATTATAAAGATCATAATTTATGTAAAAACGATACATAACGAACGCAACGATGCATTTACCTCTAGCTGCCGTCCTCGGTATGGTTGGCCGGGTTCTTCAACCCTCAGTCGTTCCTCACAGCGATTATGCAGCAAACGGCTCGCAAAAACGAGTGGCCTTTGGACAAGATGTGCCTCTACTGCGACGTAACCAAGAAGCAGAAGGACGAGTTCAAGTGGGTCCAACAAAATCTGAAATTGCAAATTCAACAATAACTACCTTGCCAAAACGATTAAAATTATAAACTTAAATTTTCAGCGCACCGCCTCGGGAGGGCGCCTACATAAACGGTCTCTTCATGGAAGGCGCGCGCTGGGACACGGCGACGGGCTCGATCGCGGATTCGCGTCTCAAGGAGCTGTTTCCTCAGATGCCCGTCGTCTACATCAAAGCCACCACTCAGGACAAGCAGGATCTCAAGAACATGTACGAGTGTCCGGTTTATCGAACGCGATCGCGAGGACTAACATACGTATGGACGTTCAATCTGAAGAGCAAAGACAAGCCTACCAAATGGACCCTGGCTGGAGTTGCCATTTTATTGCAAACTTGAAAATTTATTGTTCATTGTGTGTATTGTTATTGTTTTTTCGAGCGTCTGGCTTTGGTTTTAGTAAAATCTGTCTTTAAGCGGATGTAGAGTTTTTGTCGTATTATGGTGAGAAAATCGATAACAGCATTTTCTGCAGACTTCCTTTGATTATAAAACTGCTACTGGCTTCGACTCGGGGAGATTAGAATTGGCGACGCTGTGCGCGATGTGTCTCTTATCTTTCATCATAGTCATCGATACGCAGCCGATAACTGCTATTTTGCTAATAATTATTTTAATACATCTATTTGAATATTCTACAGAATCATTTGTTGTTAAAATAAAGTAGTAAAAATTTATTTTCTAGACGTTTCTACGATGTTACCGAGTCGAGAGTTCGTTCATTTCTTTGTACTTGATATTTTCATCGATTATCGTGGTAGAAAATAGATTTTTTTTCGGCAAAATTACCAGACGGGGTCCATTAGATAGTTTAAAATACTTTCGTGCAATGCAAAAGGAAGCAAAAGAAGGTCTCACCGAGATTTGAACTCGGATCGCTGGATTCAGAGTCCAGAGTGCTGACCATTACACCATGAGACCTTGACGTGCGTTAAAGCAGATGTCTCTGAAGAAGACAGGAAACGAAAAAAAACGGCTATCTTGGAGCAACTTTCTAAAATTTTTGAAAATCATCAGGAACCTGTTTTTTACAACAGAAGCAAACTAAAGGTGGATTTTAGTGATTATTATACTAATTTTTGGCAAAAAAAAATTTTAGGAACATTCGCAATTATTATATTAATCGTATTAGTACAACTTGGTAGATTTATATATCCTCCAGGTTCTTAATAAAATCATTGCCAGGGGTCATTTTACATAATCAAAAAAAGTAGTAAATATTTTGAAATTTTATTTACATAAAATACTTCTAGCTTACAATCTGAAAGACATGAAAATTGTAAAATCAATACTTACAGTTTAAAAACAAGAAAAGTATAAGTGACTATATTTAATGGATATACGCTAAATTTGAATTTTTGAAATCTCTGATGTTCGCTTCTCGCACAATCGAAAAGCAGATTAGTTTTTTGACGAATGATAATGACGTGATAATAGTAACAATACTGTTTAATATCGTTATCATTATTAAATTTTTTGTCAGTAATTAATGTAGCATAATAAAAATAATATTCATCATCTTACAACTTTAAAATCTTCTGTTTATAACATATATGTATATAAATTATAATTATAACATACAAACAAGCGGTCCGGCATTATCGTCTCGGCATACAGAAAATCATTTATTATTTTTTTTTCTTTTTAGTTTATGTATGTACTTGCTCATTATAGTCAAGTTCTCTAAAAGCCCCATATTTATATTGTTTGTCTTTCATTTAGCATGATTTTCTTTTTCTTATTTTTGCAATATCACTAACGCTTTTTGCACATCGAAACTTACAAGTTTTTGCTTTTTGTTATTACTAAGGGGCTCCGTAAAATAACAAAAATTAATACTTGCTTTGGAATAGCAGTCGCCATCTTCGGCGTTTTTAATTCTACATGATGGACTGCTGCAAGAAATTTGCATAATTGATACAATTACAGGTGTTTACTTTTTTTTTATATATATTCGATAGTGTTGTAACATTCACTTGTAAAAATTGATAAAAGCTTCAAGTACAAATGCGGTACGAAGGCGATATATCAATTTCTCAAGCTTCTGTGCGGTTTTTCTTATTAAATTTCTACAAATCACAAAATCTCTTAAAACCTCATCGTTACCATCGGCAACGATTACCATATTCAGATGTTATACTCCCTGCTCTAATAAAGATTCGCAATTTGAAATCCTATAGTCAGACCGACCCACAAATTAGAACTTTATGGACATAACAATATCGGATTTCAGTATGCTTTTCACCCATTTCTCTTTTTCAAAGTATGATTCCTTGAAAAAATTTTCTTTTCTAAAAAAAGAAACCACTCTGACATCTAGACATAAGGCTCAATAATAGAAAAGCAGACGCTCCTGAGCACTGCCGGACAAGAGTCGCCATCCTCGCTTGATGTTCAAATACTGAATGATGGCGCGGACACAGATTAACATACCTGAAAAATTTTAATACATAACATTAAATTCAATACATTCAAATCAAATTTATCAATTATAGCAGCTTATAAGCTTACCAAAAGCCATAATGAGCCACCACAGCCAAGAATTTTCACGGGAAGCAAGATCAGTCGAGTGTTTGACAATCAAGGTCCACTTGGTTAAGGAAAGGCCAAAACCAGATAGTGCCCCATATCGCGAGGCAATCGTGTGACAGAAGCACATGAGCAGCAAAAAGCCAATCCAATTAAATAGGAATGCAACTGAAAAACCAAATCAAATATTTTGAATCAATACTTTCACATAAGTGTTATTAATTGGTGCACTTGCTGATGCTTACCTAAGAAGGCAGTAAAGAACATAAAGTCTGTGCCCAGCATTCGACTTTCTGGATCACCTTCACCATCTGTGTCTATGGCCAAAATAGTCAAAGGTTGTTGTGGTACTCCAGTGCCACATGGCTAACAATAAGAATGTTAAGTTATTTTTTTATTCTGCACAGGAAAACCAAAAGCATGAAAAATATTTTACTATAAGAGATAACCTACCAAGCCTTGCGGGTGAGTCTGCGGTAATGGTTCTCCCTGCAATGTTTTCTCCCGTTGTACTTCTTCATAGCTGGGCAATTTCGTGGCAACTTCATAAGGTGGTGGAGCCGAAAAGTCTGGCTTTGGAGGTGGAATTTCTTCACTTTCCTTTAAAAAAAAAGAAATCATTGAAAAATACTATTTCAAATGTAAGTTAAATTATTAAAAAAATCAAACAGCAAAACTTACAGAACGTGGCAAAAGTACAATAGCTTGAGCCCTTGATGACATATGGGCCTGCTGTAGCACTATTTCATCAGTTTGATTTAAGCTTACATTATGATTCATTTGACTGTTTCCAGAGTGTGCGGAATGAGCAGCTGGTAAGCTTGCTTCACCTTCTACTGATGAGGCTGATGCAGCCGCTGCTTGTGGCTGCTGTGACTGTTGACAAGACGTTTTGTGAATATAATTAGAACTGGATACAGTGCCAGATAAATAAGATAAGCAAGATAACATTTTGTAATATTAATGTTGATGCATTTGTAACAGTATATCTAATTTTACACATTCTTCAAATTGAAAATAATGTTAAAAACGGAGATTCTACAGTTAAAGCAACTTAAATACTTCAATTTATTTTGTAAAAAACTTGGATTTTATAAATTCACTTTGTTTTGTTATAAAAAACATTCATTGCTATATTTTATTTATCTTAGCATTAGTAATAGAATCTGATTCATCCAATAAAGTACAAAAATAAAACAACATCCACACTTACTTTCAAACTAATGACAACATTATAAATAGAAAATAAAATAATATAGTTTAATAGACCAAACACTCTATTAGCCCAAATTAAATTGATAATTTCTATTAGACATATATTACACTGAACATCAGAATTAATTGAAACAACAATGGATTGGAGCATAGTAAGTGGAGTCCAAGTCCTAACAAATTTAAAGCAACATCATTCATTGGAATAACAAATACAGGAAGGCAATATTAGAAGATAGACCACACACACAGTGCAAAGGTATCAGCTTTGTAAATTATGTAATGGAGTTGACAAATCATTTAATACTGGGAAAATTTCATGCGACATAACTAAATTAAACTATACTGTTGTTCCATCAGGGTTACAATTATTCAACAATAAGTACAGTCTTGAGCAAAATTTAAATCAGTCAATGTGTTGCACTTAAAGTGACAATGAGCAGAATTGAAATAGCTGGAACCTAGCTCTCAACAAATTTGGAGCAAGTTTGCGCAATGAAATGAAAATAGCTTCCAACATAAAATTCACCCGAGCAGCACGTAATCCCAATCAACTATGAATCAATTAAATCATTAAAGCTCAGACCATTGTTATTCTAATGGCACCAGTCTCAATAAAAACATACAACACAGTCAACAGTATAAAAAACTGCATTTGCATGAGCAACATTAAACTACAAAGTTCTATATCGAGTTCAGTATCTTCAGCAAACTGACAACGATCAAGCAGCCATTGCGCCAAATGACATTCTTGCTTCAACTGATAAACAAAAGCTTTATCCCTACCCGAGTCTCATGCACTAGCACACAGAGAGTCAGTCAAGCGAAGCATCACCCAAAAACCACACTTTGGAGCAGAACAAGGCCTTCAATTCAGAGGACAACCATTGATACAAGTCAGCCAAGCGCTTTGTGAGACGTCCGCATCGTAGTATTATGAAAAAAAAAAAAAAAAATACACGGCAGGAGTCGAATAACTAGCACGTAAACTTTCACACACAGTCGCAGGCGGCTCACGGACACAGTCGGCGATGAAAAAACGAGCCAAAGAGGCGAGGAGTACCATATTGAAGCGGACGTTGTCGTTGTCCATGGACTCGCCGTGGGGGTTAAACTCTCGTTCCTCTGCAGCAGCTCACGTCTCGGGCACTGCACGACTTATTGCACAGGGTGTATATGAACTAAATACGACGATGGCGAACGCGGGATGTCGACGCCTACTGCCTGCGCCTCTGGCTGCTGTTTAACAGCGCGGTTATGCTACTCTCACTCCACACATCGTCGTCGCGTATTATTCACTCGCGCCAACGGCCCAACGCTCGCCGTCTTGCTCCCTCTCTTGATGCGTGCGTGCGATGGAGAGAGGGAGAGAGAGAGAGAGAGAGAGAGAGAGAGAGAGAGAGAGAGAAAAACTGCGCTGCCTACAATCGATGGGCACAGACGAGAGACGGTGTGTGTACGTGTGTCGCTGCTTTTGATAATGTCGCGCAGCGCGCTCGAGACTTTCGATGTGTTTCGGAGCGCACGTGTGTGGGTGAGGGTCGCGCGCTTGTGGAATGTTAGTGAGGCTCGTTTGACGTAGATTTGTGAAGGAGTATAGAGTAGTATGTGCGGCTTACGAGGAATGAGGTAACGTGACGGTTGCAGACCGTCGTACAACGCTTTTCGATTTATAACTTCTCTTACTTCATGTTCAAAGTGCATCTTAATTCTTATCATCTGGCTGCTTCAACTTTTATGATTTTCAGGGCTATGAGAGAAATCGCTTTCTCGCTTAATATACACCCTTTGTAGGGTTGAATATAAAAAAATGTATAAATTTTGCTGCTCCTTGGATTAACTTGCTGCCAATTGCTCGTTAAAATATTTACTGTCTCAGTACTGATGCATATGAGCTTTGGTATTATCAATAGCCATTATCATTTTATCGACGAGACAAATTTTTTCACGTTGACATTTTTAATTCCCAAGATTAAGCCATCAAATTTTCAATTTTAATGATTAGGAATGCGGTTTGAATACTTCATTCTGATATTCAAGTTCATTTGGAAACCTTACTTAATTATGCAAGAATTATTAAACTTCTATGAAATAATTAGTATCACTACAGCTAGCAAAAGTTTTATGCAAGCATCATAAGTAAATACATTATTCATAACTCGATAAAGTCTGTTCTGTATACTTTGAACTGTACCGTTCAATTTATTAAACAGTGTATACCTACATATGCTTGATATTAAATATTCGCATTGCATGCCATGAAATATTTTAATTATGACGAATGAATAAGAGTTGTAGATACGTATGCTATGATGGACTCACGAATTTTGGGGAGCCTATTTTTGAAGCATTCGAACTGAGTTCCGGTGCTGAATCAATGGCCAATCAGCGCTCGAGTAGCTGCTCTGCTCGCCCTCTCATTGGTCGAAGCGCCACGAATGCTTTGCTGTTGACATCCTGGAACCGGAAATGAAGATCAAACATTTTAACAACAATCCTCTAATTATCAATGATTTTAATAAAGTCAACTAGCGAAAATCATCAAAAAAATCCTAGGCGACGAATTCGCGATTAATTCGTCGAAATATAAGAGAATCGCGAGAGAAAATCGAGAAAACAAAATGAAGCCGAGTCCACAACAGCGTCTAACAACCGTCATTTTCTGAGCTACAGGATTGGGCAAGTTTTGATTCTGGGCCTCTCGTGTAATCGACTGAACGAATGCTCTTTCTACTATTAAAACGGGTTGAGACTGAGACAAGCAAAAAGAATAATGAACTTTTTCCTCCGACGAACAGTATAAACTGATTTCATATATACATACTAACCTCCGAACTCCGCAGGAGAGCAGCTTTCGAGCGCAGTCCTCCACGTAGTTCGGAAGCGTCATCATCTTCACGAATACCTCGACTTCTAGAGCCTCGAGTGCACCCGGATCCCCCAATGCGATTCGATGTATACCCTTCCCGGACAGCTGCTCACGAGGCGAAAGTGCAAACGACGCCTAACCTGTTTACAGTCTCTCGGCTAACCCGCGTAGTGGCTGCGCAAACGGGCACTGCGCGTCGGTAGGCCGAGCCGGCGGCAAAGGACGCGCGCTACGGCGGCCAGCGGGCCAGTCAGTCGCAAGCCGATCGTCAGTCGGGACAGAGCTATAACGCCTATCGTTGCGTACGCATTTTCCGTCTCTCAGCACATCAGCACTAGCAGCAGATAAAACTCGATCAACCATGACGGAAGTCTTCAAGCTCGGTGATCTTGTCTGGTGCGTATATACTCGTGATTTGGGAGTGATTTCGACGGAGCACCGCTCCGTCGCGGTAAACATAACCTAGGCGCGAGCGCCGCGCCGACTGTTTTTCAAATACTGACGCTAGCGCTGTCTCTCTCTCTCTCTTCTGTTGCAGGGCGAAGATGAAGGGATTTTCCCCATGGCCTGGCCGGGTAAGTCTGAGACTTTTCTCTCTTGTTGTTTTTTTTTCGGTGACGGCAGCCTGCAGCAATGCGGCTCCCGCGCTTTTCACATGCTACCTACTGCGCTGCACGACTGCGGTCTCGTTCTTTGCGCGTACTTGTTTATGCCGTAATTGGATAGGGTACCGTTTCTCGCTGGAGTGCCTAGAAACTCAGGCGGGCGCGTTTTCGTCTTAGCAGAGTGTAATAAGTATAAGCGCATAAAGAGCTGAAATATGTCAGATCGCGCGAGTGCTTGAGGCTCTCCATGCAGTTTTCGGCATCGCTCGGACTATCGGTGCATCACGGAAGGATGACGAAGTATGGGTGCATGACGTTTTCGGTTGCACGTATCTCGGAGCTCCGTGATATTTTGGGAATAACACGAGCGAGGCTCGATAAGCACAAGAGTAGTTGTTGAGTTGAGAAAGAGGTTGTAAGTTAGATAGTAGAAGGGTGTAAGATTCGTCAAAGTTTTACAGCTGTTTACTGACAGCGTCTTGCATCGATTTCGTACTTACATTCTACTTCTGAACGGGTGCCGCCACACCCGTTCTGAATTCGAATTGCCGCGCAGATACGGATCGTTATAACCTAAACTTGATCGTGTTTACTTCTTTGATTAACCCTTTCAAAAAAGTAGATGCTTCTTTTTCAAAAATGTATCGTTGTTTGAGCGCTTAAAGTGGTAAAAGCTGAATTAAGATTTGTAATTAATCATTTTTTTGGCATTGCGGTTTAAATTTTGAGTCTCATTATCGTTTAACAAAAAATTAGTTTGCAGCAGTTGTTTGTGCTTTATATATACTTAGATAAATAATATGATGCATGTAAAAAATCTAATTTTTGTACTAACATATTCAACAAACTCTTTATAAATTATTATTTAGTTTTATTTTAGGTTTCGAGTAAATCTGACATTATAAATAAAAATCTTAATTATTCTTTGCTTGAATTTATTGAATTTTACGGCATTGCTAAAATTCAAACGCAATTTGTGATCATACACATCAGCTCATAACTTAAAATAAACCAAGTATGGAACAAAGCTCGCGTAAAACATTTGTTTTATTAATTATTGATTGATTAGAAAACATATGAATTTATTTACGTGAAATGAAGCTGAGTATACGCATTTTTTATGTTATAATTTTGGAATTTAATTTAAAGGTATCAACCCCTCTTGCCAACATGAAAAAGCCAGCAAACCCAAAGAAGGGTCCAATCTATTGCATCTTTTTCTTTGGATCTGAAAACTAGTACGTTCAATTTTTTTAAATGTGAAGTTATTTTTGTATGAAGCCCAATTATTTAATTTATTGATTTGCTTACAGTGGTTGGATTGATGAAAGCAATATTAAACCTTATCAAGAACATAAGGAAGCTTGTAGAAAATTATGCAAATCAGAAGGATTCAAAAAAGCGTGTGATGCTATCGAAAACTTCATTGCTAATGGCGAGGTATATATCATTACATCCAACCTTAATTGTCATTGTTTGAATATTGTTTTAATATAACAAATATTCCATAGGTGTTTGATGATAAAGTAGAGGACTCAGATACTTTGTTTGATAAATTAAAAGATGACAGCATTAATACAACAGTTGAAAAGAAAACTCCAAAGATCAAACCAAAAAAAGTAAGTTTTTTTTCATTCATATAAAAATAGAACTTAGTAGAATTGTATTCTAACCAATTAAAATGTAATTTTATAAAACAAAATGTATACCAAATTACATAATGCTAGCCACCAAGTTATGCATATATTTAAATTTGTAAAATTATTTTTCTATTGACATTTTTTACTGCACTTTTCATATAACACAAATAAAATTTTTTTGTTTATTTTAGTTAAAAACATACATACCTTTGCAGGAAACTCCAAAAGTGAAGAGAGAAAGTAGGGGAGGTAGTAGCGAACGTCGTCCCGCTAAAAAGCAACGGACAGATTCCAATGCAAGTAGCAATAACCGTCTCGGTAGTTTGAGTCCAGCAATGAATCATTCTACACCATTGAGAAAAAGTGGATCTCTTTTAGATCGTCCAGGAAATGTTGCTAGACCGGTAAGTGACATTGGCCCTTACCTTGTTCTTACTTATAATTAAAGTAAATTTATTTGATCACGTACTGCTTTGCCTAAGATTCATCAAGAGTAATAATCGTTTTATTATCATACATTATTCTTACTACAATAGTGTTACACGCTTTATTTTTCGTCCATGATATACTAATATAATTTTAATATATTGTCATTGCAATTGTCACAGGTAACTCCACCATTAGATGTCGAAACTTTATCGCAGACACTTAAAGACAAGAACATCCGCGCTTCCAGCTTGAAATTTGGTTTTCTTGGACTTGGTATCATGGGTAGCGGAATTGTTAAAAATCTTTTAAACAGTGGACACAAAGTCGTCGTTTGGAATAGGACACAAGAAAAGGTATGTTGTTCATTTATTTTAATTAACTTGATGATTTAAAATTGTAATTGTATATTGACTTAAAAATTACGTAATTTTACATGAGTTTTTGCATTCCGTTACGTAATTATTACAATCAAATTTTAAGATTAATGTCGCCTTTTTAACATATATTCGTACAAATATGCAATACCATAACAATTACTTCAGTGATAAACTAGGGGTGCAAATTTTATCATTGAAAATATACATTTTATTATGTTGATTTATGCATAAAACACATAGCCAAAAGACTCGAATCATGGAACGAGATTATTAATATTATTATTGAATGCGATTTTATTAACTATTAATCATTTAGGAGTTTATACTTACTATATAAAAATTATCATTTGCCCTTATATATACTGTATGTGTGAACGCGTGCGTGTGTCTGTCTATATGTGCGTGTGTGTGCATGCATATGTGTAGAGACCCAAAGTCATCTATTATAAACTAAAATTTGCATTCTTTTCAAACTGAGACACTTCAACGCGAATACAGTAAATTTTAATAGATAAGAACGATGCCGTTGATATCTATTTCAACAAATAAATATCAAATTGATACAATCAATAATATGAACTATATACGCATTTAGAGCGATTTTTCTATTGTGCGTTCATATAGAGCTTTTGTTCTTATTTGAAAGAAGTTTCAAAAATTCGTGATGACGTCACAAAACGTAGCCGTGGTTTTGATACCGTGTGACGTAATAATCTCGCATGATTTGTTAAATAATGACAAAATTAGTGGTTTCAATAAAACTATTATACCACTAAATATTAAGATTTGACTTACAAGGTTTAGGGATTAGGTAATTAGGTTTCAAACAATTGGCTAACTTATAATCTCCAACAATATTAAGTTTTATTACTGAGAAATACAGTAAGGATTTTGCTTACAAAGCGCATAGTTGTTCGATGCACTGTCGTCACTATATATAAAAAGCAAATAACTTGCGCCTTTCAATTTGGTAGCGCATCGCCCTATCAGTCACTTGCGCTTCTTCCTAAGCAATACACTGAAAGAATAAACTTCTAAATTTTTTTGTTTCTTATTTAAATCTCTGATACGTCTTTTTTACGTGTAAATCAGAATTCCTTATTATTGCAATATTCTAATTATAAGCAGTTGACCTTTTTGCCATCCAGATCAAAAGTATAGTATCAGAAATAATCATTAAATTGATATGTATAGCAGTCAAAATATTGAATGCAACCACTCCAAAACATTTTAAGGTTTCGAATTTATGTTATGAGTAATTTATGATACAAAATAAGAGTAACTCCAGGAACAAAATTAAATTAAATCTGTTGATAGATTACGGATGATTTGAGTTTAAACTTTTATAAATATGATTATAATATTGTCTTGAATGCCTAAACGTGTATCGTGATTTGAGCAACAAGATATAACTTGAATAATTTTTAATCAAAATAAGTGCATTACTTTCAAATGCCTTTGTTTGTTGTACTTTCAAATGATTTTACGCTTAGGTTATGTTTTATTGTATTTAAAAACTTGAATTTATATGGACATTAGAATAAATTAACTTGTTTAATTTTTATTCACAATGATATATTGTTGATTAGACTCTTATGAAAGAAGTAGAATACTGACTCAATTTTTTGTATCATAACGTTTTTTACACACTTTAAAACGCTTATAATATTTTAAATTATATTAATATATTTGATCATAAAAAAATTGTTTAAAAACATGTCTTAAAATTTATATGTAGTATGATTGAATTGATAACAGCTACAGTATTTATGACGACTATATTTTTTCCTAAATACAGAAAGGATACAATTCAACATTTTTGTAAAATTCCTATATAGGATACATCTCGTATCATTTTCTCTCTTCGAAGTCTTTATTTATCTCCTACATTTTATTTTGCATGCCAGACTGTCGCCTTGTAAATGTCTCAACTATCGTTAACCTATATAAGTAATCACATCCCAAGTTTTGAAGTTTCAACATTAGCCTTTGCGCAATTCACAAAATCCAGAAATGTTATACTTAACGCCGCGTACTTTGTTACGTGCGTATTTACTAAAAAAAATGGACGTTATACGGCCGTATTTTCAATTTATAACAACCTTTTTATTGGTTTAATATTCTTCTCTAAAGTTAGTTTCTTATTTAAACATTGAATTGATCGTATTCTCAAATATTTAAGTAGTATTATTTCTCGTTGCATGAGTTTAATTTCTTTATCGTTAATCTTGAATTTATTACAGAGACATCCGGTACGATATGCCCTTCATGTGGCTCAAACCGAAGTTTCAGTATTTTGCAAGTTTTTAAAAAAATTTGTCGGAGTCTGGCGAGCAAATATTTGTATTAGTTGAATTTTTTCCGTTACTCTCAGTGTTGCGTTGTGTATTTATTTTTGTTTTGAATTATATCCATTTAGCATAGAGTGAATTGCAAACGGTAAAAGCACTATGTTATAACTAAATAGCGTTGAAAAACCGATTTTGAAGAAAAACTTAAACTTACTACCCGCTAATCATTAAAAGTAGATGAGGCACTGATTTTTTTTTTAATAGGTGAATTCACAGATTTTATCAGAGATTTTTTAGTTATTGAAGTGTAGAATCAGCGTCTGCTTCTTAAAATTGTTTGTGTAGTAATTGTCACGATTCGTTGCACTCAATAGCAAGATATTATTTTTATCTGAGTAGCTTTTGTTTCGATTTTCAAGCGCGTTTTTGTGTCGCTTAAAAGAAGAAGTACTTGTAACAACAAGACTGCCGAATTTCTTCAAGCTTAGTGTGTGTATTTTAAACAAAACGAAAACGCTTGAGTTTGCATCAGTCTTTTTGGTGTTCCATTGTTTTTTTTATCCATAAAATTTGTAAAACTTACGATTAAACAAGGGGCTAAAAAGAAAGCAAAAAAGGGTTCATGTTGAGTAAAGTTCTGTATTTCACTTTTATTTATAAAAATCATAATAACAGCACTCATAAAACCAGAAGAACTTTTGTTGTTCGTACACTAAGTTTATTGGCTAATTTTTTTTATAGTTGGTATAGTTTCTCTCCCTACTTTTTCGTTTAAGAAAAGGCTTACTGCATCAGGAAAAAAGACATGGTTTCTAGCTAGTGAATTAGTTGTTCTTTAAGAGTAAAATGTTGGAGCGTGTTATAGTTGTAAGAAGAATAATAATTTGTGTAAGAAAATTAAAGTTAGTTAATGGAATTCGGCAGTCTCGAAAAGTCGTGCATGTATTATAATATGTATATTGTATACCCAAGGAAGGAACTATTTCCTACTCATTTCACGATAAAACGACGTATAAAAATATATATGTAATACAAGGGAAGCATAAGTACGAGTCTTGCGTCAGGTGATCGGCTTTTGTTAGAATGATTATATTTTTATTTGCCAAGTTTTGTTTGCTTGTTCAGTTTCGATGTCCTATGAGCATTTTCTCGTTACTTCTAAAATCGTATATAGCTATACCTTTGTGATTACTTCCAACATTTTTCGGCAACCCTAGTAAGGTGACTTTTTTTGCAATATTTTTTCACTCTTTGGTCACAGGACTTGAAACTCCATGAAGCAAAGCTTCACCATATTTTATTGTTTCTTTTTTCACTACTTATACTCGAATCAATCGCCTCTAGCGTATGATCGAGAAGCTCCCAATAGTTTAAATTATTTAACTAAAAATCTGCCTTCCGTGCCAAAAAATTATTTTCCTTGCTACATCTGACAAGCGGAAGGCTTGATACATATAATTATTAACCTTGAAAAATCACAGCGAAATTCTTGCATAACTAGTCTAGCAGAGAAAGAAAACGAAAGTTTACAGTCGAACAAAATCGTTAGCTTCATTCTCTTTCCCTTTATCGAATTCAAAAGTAGAGTAATACTCAAAATTTTAACTATAAGAAAATCTATTTACCACAACTATATATCCAGTCGATAAATCAAATAAAAAAAGAATAGAATCAATTGTTCTAGAGTGGCCCTAACTTTCGGTTAGACTCTATACGCTATCATAGTTTTTCATCAAAGTCATGCTTTTATGATGAATAAAACAATGCGTTTATATTTTTAGACCTTTTATTTCTCATCGAAGATTGATAATATATAGGTATCGAGAAAAATAGACAAAAAAAGTTATCGATAATCATAATCGCAAAGCATTGCGATGACACAATGATTTGCAACTTACATATAAATTTTTCGTCGAATTTACTTCAATCAATAGACATGATACATCGAAGAATCGACGTTCAATAATATTGTATAATTTTTTTCGTACTTTCTCACAGCTTTCTTTATTCGATAAAATTCAAACAACAATTTTCGCGCCCGTTTCGGGCCTAATCCAAATAAAGCGGTACGCTCGTGCATGTCTCTCGCATACAGAACGCGCCGAGACACATTTCTCTACTTCCAAATCCGATGATAGTAATGATAATCGTAATAATAGCAATAATAATCATAATCATAATGAAAATAGTAATATTAATAATGAGTCGTGCGCGTAGTTATATGTATATTTAATTAAGAAACGAAAAGATATAGCCCATCTTCGAAGAAACAATTTCTCGTTCGAAAAAGACGAATTCACGCGCACTTATTGCGACGATTACGTAATACAACAAACATAACGAAACATAAGGTACGCCAGTGTGCCGATTTTGTCATCGCGTCCTCGTTTCTATATGCTACACTCTTCGCTCACTCTCCCACACACGTCGAGTCGAAAAGTCTCTATAGCGAGCGATGTATAATATATATATATATAAGTATATTATATATATATATATATATATATATATATATATATATATATATATATATATATATATATATATATATATATATATATATATATATATATATATATATATATATATATATATATATATATATATATATATATATATATATATATATATATATATATATATATATATATATATATATATATATATATATATATATTATGATATATATTTATTTCATACTGTACACTAGAACGTTCCCTATATACGTGCGTAAGCTCCGCTCGCGTCGGCAGCGGCGGCGGCTTCTCTCTTCAGTCTTCGGTTAACAACACATATTCACACACACACACGTCTGAGCGGCCGTTTTTTGCCATGCTCTTCTCCTTCTTCTCCGCACTCCCTCGCGTTATTTCAGTCATTCAGCTCGGCAGCTCTTCGACGCCGAATGCAGCTGTCTGGATTTGTCGTAGTCTGCAGTTTGTTTCCGGTGTGTATAGGAATCGATTAAAATTGACACCTAATGTAGGCTCGATCATTGTTGTCGTAGCGTTGATCGCTTGCCCGCAGCAGCGGTATTGATCTTCTCGCACAGTATCTCGGCCCTTTGCTCCCGAAAGAATAGGGATAAACTCAAAACTCCGTAACTGCACCACGTGTTCGTCTCTCGCACTATCCGCGTCTCTTCTCTTCTTTGTACACTTCGACTCATGTACTACTTTCTTCGGCGATGCTCGATCTTCCGAGCGGCGTACATTCGTATCACACCACTGCGACAGCGCAGCAACAACAACAGCAACAACAACAACAACAACAAGAACAACAACGTTATAACACACCAGCACGATCTTGGTAACGGTAAAACTATGTGCGGGAGGGCTGCGAGACCCAGCAGCGGCGTTTTCAGAGTCTGGTCTCGCGGGGCAGCTCGGGCAGGCTTGCGCTGGGCAGCAGCAGGCCCAGGATCTCGGGCGAGGCCCGAGTGTCGCCGGCGAGGGTCTCGGCGCTGGTGCCCCGAAAGACGGGCCGTTCCATGCCGCTGACGACGGTCGACGAGCTGCCGAACTCGTCGATCTTCTGGAGGAAGGCTGGGCCCATGATGTTGACGAGGGGCCGGGGCGCCGGGGGCCGGTCGTCGATGTAGTTGATCACCTGGACGCCCTCGAGGTGCAGCATGTTGCTGGCCCCGGGGCCGCGGGGCGAGCAGGAGGACAGCTCCGTGGGGGTGTAGTACTCGCTGTTGATGTCGTCGAGGCTCGCGCTGTAGGCCGCGACCATGCCGTCGATCTTGGCCTTGAAATAGGTGTCGACGTTGTTGATGTCGTCGGCGCAGCCGCCGGCGCTGGTCGTCGGTCCGTCCACCAGGTCCTTCGGATCGAAGACCCCCGAGTCCGAGCGGCCGCAGGAGCCGCTGCGGCAGTTGTCCAGGTAGAGGTTGGGCAGGTTCTCCAGGACCTTGTTGAGCGTCTGCTGCTGGTACTTGTAGGACTCGCGCAGCCGGAGCACCTGGTGGGCGCTGAACTTGCGGATCTTGTTGCGCTGGAAGACGTAGTTCTCGCGCACCCAGTTCAGCTGGCTCGTCGAGTAGTCGCGCACGCGCTTCACCTGCGCAGACAGAACGCGGCCGTTAGCATCATTCGTACTATTTATTCGGGAGGGCGTGAACTGCTGATGCTCTAGACGTACCTGATCGTAGTACTGGTCTCGCAGGGTGGTGAGGTGGTTGGTGCCGTAGTCCCTGATGTCCCTAATGTGGCGCATCTGGCCCTCGTAGCTGTCGCGAATCCACTCGACCTGCTGGGCGCAGTTGTCCTTGATGCGGTGCACCTGCTGCGTGTAGTTCTCCCGGAGCCGCTCGAGCTGCTGGCTCTTGTAGTTCTCGATGTTGTCGAGCATCTGGTAGACCTGCTTGGCTCGCGGAGTCCGGCCCACGTGTCGGCAGCACAGGCACCACTTCTGACAGCCGCACCTACGCTCAGCAAGCAGAGGCCCGTCGGGCTTTGATTTAATCGTTGCCGCACTGCGCGCGGGATCCGCTGTCCGCTCGGGACGGGGCATCTCGTTGAATTTGGGACGCAAGCGGGAAGAGGGAAAGATCGACTCACCTGACGAAGAGGTAGCGCAGGAACTGGACGAAGAGCGTGAGCAGGAGGAAGCCGGCCGCGCTGGCCGCCCCGACGGCGATGCTGATGATCTTGATGCGGTAGCCGGTTATGGGGTCCATGCGCAGGGTCACGTACGCCGTGGCGTTGGCTATGGGGTTGATGGCGAAGCACTTGTAGACGCCGACGTCCTCGCGGTGCAGGCTGCTGATGTAGAGCGAGCCGTTCTCGAGCAGCCGGATGCGGCCGTCGTCGTCGTCGGTGCCGAGCGGCGCGAGGCCCGGGTAGTCGTGGACCCGGGGGTGCCGGACGAAGGCGTCGGGGAAGGAAGGGTCGGGATTCCAGTGGAAGACCCGCAGCCTGGGCGTGACCCAGGTGAGCGAGGGCAGCGGGTTGCCGGTGAACTCGCACTCGAGCACGACCTCGCGCCGGATCAGCCAGAGCTCGCTGCCCGACGTCGTGTGGGCCAGGCTGGGCGGCGTGCAGTTGAGGTAGCGCAGCGCCTCGAGCGTGTCGATGGTTTGGGTCTCGTGGCCGCAGCGCAGCCCGCTCTCGAAGGCCGCGCGGTGCAGGTGCTCCTCGGCCCAGCGCACGAACCAGAACATGCGGCAGTCGCAGGCCCAGGGGTTGCCCTGCAGCTCGAGCTGGCTCACGCGGCTCAGCTGGGCCAGCGAGGCCGGCAGGAAGGTGAGGTCGTCGTTGCGCAGGCTCAGCCGGCGCAGCTGGGGCGTGTCCTCGAGGACGTGGGGCCCGAGCTCGCGCAGCGGCCCGTCCCCGATCTCGAGGGTCTGCAGCTGGCGCAGGTGGCCGAGGTCGCCGTCGTCGAGCTGCAGGATCCGCGTCTCGGAGAGCAGGAGGCTCTTGAGCCGGGGCGTCGCGGCCCAGAGGTTGCGCGGCAGCTGGGAGATGCGCGAGCGCGAGAGGCTGAGCCAGGAGAGGCCGGAGAGGCCGCTGAAGGTGCTGGAGCTGAGCCGGCCATCGCGGGTGATGGGGTTGCCGCTGAGGTCGAGGCGCTCGAGGTTGCCGAGCTCGGCGAAGAGGCCGCGCGGCAGGAAGTCGATCTTGTTGTCGTTGAGCTCGAGGAGCCGCAGCTGGCCGAGGCCGGAGAAGAGCTGGGAGGGTATGAGCGTCAGCCGGTTGGCCGAGAGGCAGAGCTCGCGCAGCGCGCGGTTTGGCCTGAAGCTGTGGTCGGGCAGGGAGACCAGCCGGTTGCCCGAGAGGTCGAGGCGCAGCAGGTTACGCGCCGCCTCGAACGCCTGGAAGGGCAGCACGCCGATGCTGTTGTCAGCTAGGAGCAGCGTCTCGAGGCCGTCGAGGCCCTGGAGGAAGCCCGGCGGCAGGCTGTCGATGGCGTTGCCGCTGAGGTTGAGTCGCTGGAGGCGGGAGAGCCCGCGGAAGGCCTCCGCGGGCAGCCTGCTCAGCCGGTTGTCACCTAGGTTCACGGCCTCGAGCTCCGGGCTGCCGCGGAAGCCGTGGGGCTCGAGCCGCTCGATGCCACTGGCCGTCCAGGCGAGGTAGCGCAGCCGCGAGGCCGGCTCCAGGCTCGCCGAGGGGATCTCCGAGGCCTGCACGCGGTGCAGGGCGACCTCCTGGAGTTCCGTGCCGAAGCCCAGGCCCAGGAAGCTTCGGTCCTCGCAGCGCATTCGCGATCGGTCGTCGCTGCACTCGCAGCTGCGCGGACATGCTGCTGCTGCTGCTGCTGCTGCTGCTGTCGCTGAAGACGAGACGCTCGCAGCCGCTACCGCGAGAGTCAGCAGGATGGCCAAGTTCAAGCGGAGGGCAGCGGGCCACGAAGCCACCCTCATTCCTAAGACCTGTGGAGCGACAGAAAACAAATGGTGGGCTCGTTATTGTCGTCGAGCGTGAATTATTCATTCATTCATTTTTCATTTAGCGTATAAACGCCGCGTGAGAGTACGAATTTCGTCGCGTGGCCCCTCGCGCACTCGACGCTCTCACCGCTCGAACAAAGAAAACCTTCTCTCTCCCGGCGGTCGTTCGGTCCGGAAAGGAGATAAAAAAAAACCGGCCAAGGCTGCGGTGCACGGAAAAAAGTCACGACTCGCTAGCGACGAAGAACGATCGTCGGAAACGCGACAAGTGCTGCACGGCGGCCGTAAAATCAATCGGAAAACGTCGGAATCTCGTTGCTCGCGCACGCACGAATACACTCTCACAGGCAACAACACCAAGCACACTCATCAGCTGTCGTACCTAATTCGGGGTCGAGAGTACGCGAGCGTTGCCCGGTGTACATTGGCGAGAAGGCAGCCGCCGGCCCAGATGACGAGCTGCAGCACGACGACAGCGGCGGCGGTGGCGGAGTCGAGCTCGCCTCGAAATTTCTACTGCTGCTTGTGCCGCGATCTTACTCGCCGCCGCCATTGCTAAGGCCAGCTACGAGCTGCTGCTGCTGCTGCTGCTGTTCCTCGCTAACCTCCTCGCACTCGACGCACTGCTCGCTCGAGTCTCTCATGGTGCGACGTGTGCTCTATTATCCGCGCGTGTGTGTCTATCTGTCTCGCGTGTGGGTGGCTACTATCTCGCGCTCTCTCTCTCTTTCTCTCTCTCTCTCTCTCTCTCTCTCTCTCTCTCTCTCTCTCTCTCTATCTCTCTCTCTCTCTCTATCTCGTGGCGAGGACGTGTGGAGGGAATCGCGTGCCAGAGCCGAGTGCGAGCCAGTCGAGCGTCCGACTGCCGAGCGGCCGATGCAAAAACTGAGTTGTACGTAGAGCAGAACAGCAGCACACAGTGTGTGCGCGCGCGCAGACGCTGCCGCCTCTCGGGTTGGTCGACCGTTTCGTTTCCCCTCTCGAAAGCGAGCGGCGGCTGCTGGGAGAAGTTCGCTGCTGTGTGAGTGCTTGTGCACGCGCTGCTGCTCGGTTTCACTCGATGCTTATAATATGCGCGCGGTATATGGCCGAAATGGGACTGGGAGAGCCAGCCGATGGGTGTTATAATATGGATTGTTTTTTGCTGTAACCTAGTCGTTTTGAAATGATTCAAGAAGCGTGTTTTTATTTTTCGTACACGCGTACGCAGATCAACCTTCGCCGCGGTAGGTCACATGACATTTTTCCCGTATACGTGTTTACGTCGAGCAGAGCCTCGCATTTACTCGCATTCGGTCTTTCGTCGAGCTACGTGCTTGTATACACCCGGAACACATCGACGGGGTTGTACAGAGCAATTAACTGTCCTGCGATCATGATGGTAGCTCCGAAAAAGCAAACATCCGTTATATGCACTGTGCGGACTTTTCCTTTGATCGGCCGTTTTCTCTATACACTTCCTCGTGTAAAATAAGCGACTGCCCGCTACTACTCTTTGATGTTAAACCAGGTTGGGTAAGAACATCCGGGCTATAAACTTCGAGTCTCTACTCGGTTGTGTACATACGTACGTAAACACGAAGACGTTACATGTGTGCGCTCGTGTTTTGCAATCGCCTGTATAACTGTTTTGATCAGAAATTGTGAAACGCTCGAAAATAGTTTTGTAACTCATTTAGTTATATCGAGCTTAATTACACAACCGTCGCCGGCCAGCAACAATTGATCGTATAGCGAGCAGTGCTAAAATTAGAAATTTTGTACATCCTGGTACTTTTGCTCGATTTCGTTGCTATAATGGAAGCTCCGCAGTGCGAATCACGCAAAAACAAGTAATTAAGCAGTGTTGTATTAATTCAAGACTTTAATGCGAGTTCACGTTATTTACGCTGACGTATGTAATTTTCAGCCAAGCGTGTGTGTTCGGTATACCGTACGCACCGAAAATTGACGCAATTAAGTGAAGGTTATTGCATTGTTCTCTATGTATGTGTGTGTGTACACACCAGATGTTAATATTATTTCGTGGCGCGTTTATTAACATCTGTACGGCCTCGGAAACTCGCGTAGCTGTTCCTCGAGTGTGTGTACGACTTGGACGTTAACGTATATCTCCAGCGGCGTAGATAAGGAGTCGAAAGTGGAAAATAGAGACATCAGAACCGACGGAATTTCTGATTATATAGTTATTTTGCACAAAGAGCTAAATAGGCGCGTTAGAAAGCCAGAGCAATTATTATTGCCTTTCTGAACTTACGACGAACGAGGCAAACTTCACTTTCGAAGATAAAGTGCCGGCAGTAGCTGTAATTAATTATGTGACCAGTAGTGTGTAGAGTCGTTACCCTAACTATAATATAACGAGTTTCACGATTTTTTACTAATGCGCGTACGTATCTATAGCGTAATCATGGCGTTTGTTCGATCGACGCCATTCATCATGTCGAACAACAGTATTATCTCTCGAAAAAGGAACCTCGAACAAAGAGCGTCTGTTAAATTTTATCAAAACTTGGGTAATCCGATATCGACTCTGAATCGACGAATAACGAAATGTAGTACATTAAAATTAAAATGTTCATCTCTCTGCGAAATTGCGGGAAAATCCACCCTGGAGAAACGGCCGTCAATTCATCATCGCCTTGTCCTTTTCACTCTCGGCCTCTCGACCTCCCATTCAGCAACACCAGAGAGCGAGAGAGAGAGAGAGAGAGAGAGAGAGAGAGAGAGAGAGAGAGAGAGAGAAAGCTTCCTTCGTCCGCCTCTTCCTTCCTGGCGTGTATAACGCGGCAACGTCGCACGCGACCTCCCGGGTCTGCGCGCGCACAGCTGGTAGCTTCGAGAAATCCCTGGCGAATTTCGCAAAAAATTTGCTTTTACAGCGGGCACTAAATTTTCCCAAATTCTAAACTGCGTATAATCTGCATCTCAGCTGTAGAGTACGTAATGCACAGTCGATATTCTCCTCTCGACTAGAGCCACCGTATAGAGTCTTACACTTCAAAAGCGGCCGAGTAAACTGCATTTTCCAAAACTTCCGCAGAAACGGGCTGCACTTTGCCGCAGCGGAAAAAGTAATATCCCCGACAATAGATATAGATACTGCATGCATGCATCCCGAAGAGGTGAGGAGAAAAAAGTCGCGGCAACCGCATCAAAGCCACGCGTGTGTCTGTGTGTAAAGGGAGAAACTGCGCCACGTACACGTATATTATACGCGCGGATAAAACTTGCTGCTCGGTATAGGTATAGCTATATACACAGGCACTGCCGACTGCAACACACCGACGGGAGAAAGAGCAGCAGCAAAAGCGGCCGGGCGAGAGTTTACGTGCCGCTGGCCTGTAGCTATAGGTATTTCTGTGAGCCTCTCCTCCTCCTGCTGTTGTACAGCTGGAGCCGAGCCTCGTATACCTGTATTGAGGTCCAAAGGCGAGGCTTGTCTCTGTCTTTCGCTTTGAAGAAGCGGAGCGCGTGCAAGGCGCTGTAAGGCGCTGTGTTGCCGAAATTTCAAAGTCTCAGCGACGCTTGAGGGTTTTATGGATTTCATTAGCGATGCTGCGTTGCCACGCCGAGAAAACTATTTCGTGCACATACATTCTGTTAAGAGGGGAGAGGATGTACGTGGGTGGATTTTGAAGTCGCGCGGATTTTTTGTGAATTCTGAGAGGATGTGGAAGAGTACTTCCATTACAGATTCGCCTTCTTGCGGTTAGCTCCCTCGAGCACCGATGCGCGTTATTTCAGGAATATCCTGCAAAGACAGGTGTCGACAGTCAGAGCGCGGCCTGACGAAATTGCAGCTGCTCGGGGCCGGAACAATGCGCTGCTTCTTCTGCTCGAGTTGTGCAGCGCAGGTGAGAGCGAAATTTAAAAATTCATTGTGTATATTTCACTTGCTCGCGAGGATTACTCTCCTTTCGACTTTGGAAAGCCCCGAAAATAGCTCGAGCGGGTCAGCGTGGATTGCGGGCATGCAAACAAACAAGAAGAATCGCGAAGCGCATGAAACAATTTATTTCGAGAAACGTCACGTCTCTTCTCGTAATTAAAATTGGGTTATTATAGCTGTCGGCGCGAATGACGCAACAGCCTCGGGAAAATTCATCTCCATATCCCTACGAGAGAGTAGACCGCGTATAGAATTAATTCATTCATGAGAATTGAAATTCAAAAATGGAATAAAAACACGAGGGCCTCTCGTACATCCCGCTCAATTCCGCCAATTAATCTCGTGTCTATATGGGTACACACATACGCAAACACGTTTGAGAAACTGGAATAATTGCTTTCCCCCTCGAGACCCATCGGCGACAACTGCTGTACAGTCCGCGCGTTACATGTCTGCTGCAGCAAACTTAATAAAACAATGTATAGGAAGTCTCGCTGAACTTTCTTGGAGACGCAGAGCTTGTGTGTTTGCCGCAGCGCATACGCACACAGCTCGCGGGGGACTTTTTCTCGAGGAGAAAGAGGACAACGCCAGAGCTTGCGCGACGGTTAATCATTACTAATTAAGCGACGGGTCGTGCCGCCGGGGAATTTCGAGAGGACAAGACACGAGAGGGACGAGGTCGTCGCTGCAGTGGCGTATACTTGCTACTGCCGTTGGCTTTTGCGACATTCGTCCGATCGAGATAGAGGTGATTTTAAAACGGCGCTCCGGAAAAACAATTCCGAGAGAGCCAGTGACGAAAGCTGTGCAGCACTTGTTTTAAAGCTCGGCCATATAGTGTATACACACGCAAGCGCACGTGTATATTTACGCGCCCGCCGACGAGCTTTAATTGCCCGCTCGCGCACTGGGGAATTTTCGCGCAAGCTTTAGTTCTCTCCCGCGCATCTCTTATAACCCCGAATCGAATTGAGATTCTAACGCCGGTTACAGAGTAGCTTTTTCCGCGCTCCTCGAGGGAAAACCGGAGATGAAAAATTCCGAGCTATCTTTAGTCTTGATTCCGGTCTATTGTTGGCAATGACTGGCTCTTCTTTTTCTCGATCATGTTTCGACAATATCATTTCATTTCTCGTGATGCTGCTGCAGAAAGAAAATGATGCTGCGTATAATAATCAGGGCTCCGACAATATAAAGGCCGTCTCGGGGGAAATACAGAAAGGCGCAAAATCGATGCTGCCCGGCAAATTTCATGCTATATCCTCGCATCGCCGGCGCGAATCGCGAGAAGCCACGCGCGCGCGCGCGCACACACACACACACACACACACACACACACACAGAGCGAGTGCAGAGCTCTCGGTCTTTCCGCGCGCTAAGCGGCCTAACGAAATTCCCGATAATCGGGCGGAATCCAATTTCCACGTGTCTGTATATTTACACCTTCGCGAGGAGGTATATACTGCATATCGTGGCGAAATCGAATAAAGCCGAGCTCGACCTCTACGGGACAACCTTCTGCTCTCGCTTCTACTTTCACCATATTAGACTCGCCTCACGGGACGAGAGCTGTTGCTTTCGATTTCCATGCGAGAGAGATCCGAACGGGAAAGTTCTTCTCGGAACTTTTGGCTAGTTGCGTAACAGCGTGTCGCGGTTATTGTCTTCGATAACGCTCGTTATTTTTTTTTCCATAAAAGCGGCCGCGGTTTGCCTTCTAAGAATAGCGACGCGGAATCCTTGTATAGTCGGAGTTTCTCGCTCAGCGCGCTGCAGCTGATGCATCCCACTCGCGCGAGAAAAATGCCCTCCATTCCCGACACCGCTGCTGCTGATGAGGCAGCGTAACGAGGAAATTACATCGGAGAGTCCACGGTATACGTACTTATTCTTCTTGTCTCCTGGAAAGATCGCCCTCCTCGAACAGCTCGGCCGTTTTATTCTCTACACCAGCGGATGTATAACGCGAAAGCTATTTTATCGTCCCACTGCGGCGGCAGCACAGCTATGCGCGCGCAAGGACGCGTGTGCGCTTTTTCACTTGCGGGAATGGAAGAATTTCACTCGCGGAGTACGTTGCCAAGTAGTGCAGCGCGGCTCTGCGTATATAGAAATGAATTTCATTGTTTCGCGCTATATACGTGTAGCCTCGGTTGCACCGATCGAAGAGCTGCGCTGTGAATATTTTTCAGGGCACGTTCGCGGCAATAAATCTTTAGCCTTCCTGTGCGACCAGGAACCAATACATCATCCCTCGCGTTATAATCCGCGGCGCGCAGCCTTTCATCGACGTGATTCAGCCCCGATAACGATCTCTAAGGCCCTCCTCTCTGTATACGGAGAAAGAATACAAAGCCGATCGATCGGATTCGTCAATTATGCTAATCCCCTTTGCGAGCAATCTCGGTAAAAGCCTAGCCTCCGGAAAAGAAGTATATACCAGCGCGATCTCGTCCTTGGCAAGTGCCCTCTGCAACGAGCAAGAGGGATGGGGCTCGCGTGTCGTAATGAGGATTTGTGCTTCACTCGAGAGAGATTTTTTACTCTGCGGTAGAGTGAGGGAAAACGTTATTTTACATTTTGATATAAAGAGGAAGCAAAAGTGCGTATCCGCAGGAAGGAAAAAAGCATCGCTATCGTCTTCTTCCTCCCGTTCGGTTATCGTCTGATGTGCGTCACGTAAAAGTATACACGTGCTCGCTGTGCCAACTCGGCGAGGAGTGTATGCCTTCTGCCGGTTCTCTCTCGCTCGGTCAGGGGCAAACTGCCACCAGACGTCGAGAACGAGGGTCGTCGCGCAGTTTTCGGGATCACGGATGTATTATGGGGCGACCGAGGTTCCATTTCGCGCGTTTACTTTTCCATTAGACCGATGCTGCGTATATCCGTAAGCGACTTTGTTTGGGAAAGTTGCGCTATGGCCGCGGGGAGAGACTTATTATTGAAAATATCACTCGCGTTGTTTGAACGTTTGTTCTAATCTTGTGTTTTTTCCTTTTTGTTGCAGGTGAGTCAAAAGAGTCATATCACTGATTTTTTCATCGGAGCGTAAGTCTTGCCATACTTAATTCTAATCTTATAGCTAATTAAAACTGAAGTAAAATGCGCATCGCGCATAAAGGGGTGGATGCAAATTAATTAAATAACGCGTGTGACCCAGTTGGTCGCAGTTCAATTGTGCGGGAACTAGGTAAATCTCGTCACCTGTTCGTGCTTGTTAGTCTCGTGTAAAGGTGTTTACTATGCCTGGCGCCATAGGATTTTCAATTGAATTTGTCGCGCACAGGCTCGCTCGACTTGAGAAAAGTCGCTATTTTTCTTCGCCTTGTTCTTCTCGTGAATTCAATTTCAGTTTTTAATTGAGTTTATACCTTTTTCTTTCTTAAATCAAGCCAAGAAAGTTCCGGCGAATCGCGTTAGAAAAAGTATCGATTGAAAACTTCCGATGTACTGCATGAGGAATTATTGAAACGCTTCGAATATTTATCTGCGCTTTTCCAACTTTTAATTGAATTTCTAAAAAGCTCTAATCAGTTAGTTCATTCATCGGCTTTAAAATAAATGCGCTGCAGATCTACAGAGTTTCGCTTTACGTCATAGCAACAACAACAAACAGTTAACTCTATACGTACCAGGCTATGTGTTTCAATTTCAAATTTTACGAAATTCGCGATATCGAACACTCGCGTTTCCGTTTCGTTCAAATATCCGCTCGAGCGGAACAGATCGGTTTACAATTCAGCCATCAGTCAGGTCCAAAATAAATATTGAAATCTCGGCATCCGTCCAAACGAAGAAACATTATGAAAAAACGTCATATCAACGTCACGACAATCATCGCAAATCCCCTAAATCCGCTGGAATCACCTCTACCGGCTTCTCGAGCAGTCCTATAGCCTCCTTCGCTACTTAGTCCCGCAGCTGTGGCCCACGCTATCGAGGCTCTAGAAGCTTTCGCGAGTCCGACAAGTCATTGCACACACACAGAGATACAGCGTTGGTTTATAAATAAACCGTCGATTTTCGCGACGCCGCGTAAATGTCACGACACAGCGATGCACTTGCGCATCTTGTCTCATGACCTCGCGCTTTCTCTTCAACTGACTGACTCTTCTCTCGACCGATAAATTAGCTCGGCTCTGATGCTGGGCTTTGTTGTTTACTGTTTTGTTGTATATTTTTGAGTTACTTGGCCGGCTGGGTAGCCTGCTCAACTTTCTTCCGGCAACAGAATTGTAAAATATTGTTTAATCTCTGCGCAAGGTGGACGGCTTTACTTGGATAATGCACAAAGAAAGTTCTGTTGTCGAGCGCGAATCGTCGCAATGACAAAATTGCTTATAAGCGCTCGAAAATCGCATATTCCAAGAATAACAGGCTCCAACATCAAGACTTTTATTGAGTCATTTTAATTTTGGACCAGATCACAGCTCGGTCGTAAATATAAATATCACTCGTCATTTACTCCCACGCCTTTTCTCTTAACTTTGCGAGATAAAACGAGCATTCGCAGCGCGAAATTAATGCTTATGTATATCCTCAGATTCGCGCAGACTGACTAATGACGACCCTTTTCGCGACTACATCAATTATACCGGCGTAACGATTAGCCGGTTAATCAAGCGTGTGCGTCGGTCTTTCGAAATCTTGGCTTCATGCTCATACTCGTTAGCTGCGTAACGGACACGCGGTTCGATTGTGTAAACGCGCTTTTTCCAAATAAGCGAGCTTTGTTTGTTTATAGTTCGAAATTTCCGAGAAGCCCGCTTTTGATTTCGTAAATATGTACGCGACCATCAGAGGATCGAAAGAAAGTGTGCACCGTTCATTAAAAATCAATAATCCCGTAAACTTGCCGGAGTGTACAGGTACTGCAGGCTTTGAAACTCAGCTCGCGAAACTCCTCCCAGCTCTGGAAAACAGGTGTATCGACTTGTCATACTGGGAAAACACGTTTTTCTCGTCGAGCTGCACAAAAAATTCCTCTCCCGCTCCGTTTCGCGCGCATCTCGTGACGCATTTTACACGAATTCTATATGTAGGTACGCGCAGCAGCATCGCAATTTAACGGACAATTTGATTGAAACAGGGATTTTCGCGCAGGCATTCGCAATCGAGTTGAAACCTTTCAACGAAATGTTACGAAAGCTCGATTAACTGGTTTAATTGTGTTCGCGATAAACGATCGCGATAGTAGACGGATCTGTGTTATTCTTAATTTACCTGGTGTCTCGCTCGTACAAGCGGATGGAACGTTTGCTTTTCGCGCGAAATCGACGATAAACTGCGCGCGCGGCGCTGATAAGAGGGCAAACGCTCGATTAATCGACGTCTTGCCGCAGCTATTGAAATAATAAATTTAACGTTCGAAGGGCATCGAAAGCCTCGAATTTTTTTTCTTTCACACCGCGTGGGTTACGGTAGGCGAGAGATAAGATTACACGCTCGTTCTCGGCGGATGTGGAAAAATTCGCGCTGCTCTATATTTATTCGAATTTAGGAGAGCTATACGCGCGGTCCCGTAAAAATGGAGCCTAATCTACCAACCACTGAGCGCAATATACAAAAGAATCAGGGTTAACGAAACGTAATACTGTTTGTGAAGAAGATTTGGGGGTTTATCGACGAGCACTAGACACGCCAAAGAGCGTTGGACCAATGCAAAAAAAAAATAAACTTAACTAAAAAAGTCTTTCACGAGCTGTCGCTTTACTCGTTATCTCCATTGACTACTGTCGCGGCGTTTTGCACGCCCACAACATCGTGGAAAAAACGCAGTTACTCGCTGATTGAAAAAGCTCTCGATCAATAAGGGCTATATTGCGATACAGCAATCCCTTCCACACGTGCAAAAATCGAGTGCAAAGACGCCTATTATATTATTACACGTTGAAAGCTGCGGCGCGAAGACTCGTTGGGAAGCTTCCGTTCTTTGTTGTTGCACACGCGAGAGGTATTAATTTGCCATTTATGACGTGTATATTTGCTCGCGCACGCGAGATACGCGCAGGCATCGTTTGATTCGCGAATAAAAAATACATAAATTTAGCGCACGCTGTAGAATCTGTGTTATTATCTTCTTTCGTTAACCGGACAACCGTTATTTGAATTAATTTTCCACCCGGCTGCAATTAATATGTAAATAAGCGTAATACGATCAGAGCCGGAGCTTTTTGCCGTGGAAAGAATCGAAATAAGCGCCTCCGAGAGGACTTATCACGAGTGTATAATTACCGCGGACAGGAAATAAAAAAAAAATTTGCATTTAACGCTCGGTAACCTGTTGAACAACGCATCAAAAGTATTATAAATTAATCCCGAAAACGTTCGCACTTTATGTCATATACTCATCGTTGAGATGAGCTCTATATCGAATCCCTTCCGTTATAGCGTCGACCATCGATTTTCCTCCACTTACAGAGCTTTTACTTTTTGCCTCTTCGCGTGTAAAAACGCGCGCCCGGCATAAAAGTTGAAAATCCTTCGACGTTGACTGAAAAACACGCGCGCTAGCGAGCGAGAGAGAACGAAGACATCGCGTCGGGCAGAAGCAACTCGATAAGATAATGAAAATAATACCAGCGGAGATGGACGCTACACGCAGAGAGCTAACCAAACGAATCGAAGCGGAGCGTGTACGACGAGCACATACGTAATAACGACGACTATAGCACAAATGCGGATGTAGGTGTCGGCGGGGAATTCGCTCGTCGATTAACCGTGAACTCCGCCGTTCCAGCACAACACTGGTGCGGCGGCCGTCGCAGTTGTGCGTCCGAAGAAAAAGCCTCAGCCCATGAATGCCGTCCCGGGTAATTAGATAACGTGTAAAGGCGCTATCGTGAAAATTCCGGCGCTTTTGTACATCCCTCTGGAGCCCGTCTCTCTGTCAATGCGAGTAGGTATATGCACTCGAGTGGATGTGTTTTCCAAGCGATTCAGCTCCGCGCTATCTCGGTGACGCGTTAAACTCGTGTAACGTGCGCTTGCTAGTTTTTTGATAGGTAGCTTTATCGTTTCGCGCTTGTATTCATAGCTTGATGTTTTTGCGCGTGTTCTCCTATTATTTTGCGACGCGGGAAGCGTTCGCGAAAGTTTAATCGGCTTATAGCTTTCTGCGCGCACTCGGATCGGAGCATAAATAATATTACTCGTCGAAATGAGCGCACGAATGTTCTCGTTTCATCTAGATGCGGATTATTAAGCACTTTAACAGAGTGACGCTGTACTAATGGGAAAACGCGCCGAGTGGAATTACGAAGCTCTGCGCCGTTATATACAGAAATTATGCAGGCACACTCGAACATAACTCGATGTACACTTGTCATTACCGTTTCGCGCGAATTGACGCAGCATCATTAGAACGGGCCACGGCAATGGATCATCAGAGCCCATCAAAAAGCTATCAGACCGTACGACATAACGAGCGTCCCCCCGAAAGGCAAACAAATCATCCCCCTGGCCAGCTGACCTAATCCTAACCTCCAAAAGTCTCGGGTAGCTCTCATAAACATGCGGTGTGTGTCGCGCTGCTGCAGTACAGCGGAGTAGGTATAACATATATACTTCGTTATAATAGATCGCCGTCCGCGACGTTGCCGCACCTCGGGATATTGATCCGGCGACGGCAACGCCGCGCGACGCCCAGCTGATCGCGCATATAGCCCGTGTTTGTGAGGTTATGGATGATCCCCGCGCGCGAGCGGCTGATGCTATGCGTTGCCGAGCGGATTTTTATTGGGACGATGCGACACACTACATACCACAGTACACGGCCGAGATAAGAATGTGGAACGAATTGATTTCTTCCGGGATCGGTGCGCCGCTTGTCTTTTCTTTTAAATTATGAACTGCTTCATCCCGCACGGCTTACGCTTTATTCATTGGCCTCTGCGCTGCGGGAGATATTCTTCCTTTGATAAATGATATGAGAAAACTTTTGCTCGGCTCCTACTCGAATAACTTTTCGATTATCAGACCTTTCAAGCGCGGCGTTGGAAAACAATTTGCGCGACATCGCGGAATGAGATATAAATCACGGCACAATTCATCAGCGTTTCACGAGGCGCTGCGCTGTTAACAAAAATTCCTCCCATCCGTCGGTACCCTGTTATATTGCCAGTCGAGCCCCGAAAATAATCGCGCGGAGACGAGTAAGTCCTCCCGTATTAATAGCGCGAAAACTGAACTATCGCCGCCTTGGCCGCTAAAAGCTCTCCGGAAAGCTTCCGTCGGAATCGCCCGAGTGTGTACTTAATTCTAGCGGACGGCCGCTATAACTTCTATATGTATTAGAGGCGCTCTAGACGATTAATAGCGCGGAAGGTGGATTTGTGTATGCATATTCCAACTCGTTGGTTAGAGGTTAAAGAGCGAAGGTGGGCTGCATGAGCGGACGAATTTTTTATCGGCGGATAGAGTGGCTATCGGCTCGAGTAATTGTTGCTTCGTATTTTTAGTTGGAATCGACGGGCGATGATGTTTTATTGATTCGGTACCTGCGAGTGTAGAGCTCCGTTTGATCGCGAGACGTTGTATACCGCCAACGCTATTTCGTGGAGGTATACACTTCATTCTAAATTCGAGCACTTTTCCCGGGGCCAAGAATAGAACAGCCCATCGTCGAACTCTGTTTTTCAAAACAGCTCTCCTTCCCGAACGCGCCTACGATCATGCCTCCAGCCCTCAGAATTAATCGCAAAATATATATAATACAGAGAGCACACACACCCGAAAGCCCTCGACGGTGAAAGCTAAGTCAGTCGCCCTTTTCAGGCCTTTATAAATAGAAGCACTCGCTCGCCCAAAGACACATAGTCGGCGCGAACGACTCGTCGTCGTCGTCGTCGGGGAGGTCCGTTGCTCCTCGCTATCTCTCTCTCTCTCTCTCTCTCTCTCTCTCTCTCTCTCTCTCTCTCTCTCTCTCTCTCTCTCTCTTTCCTGCTCTCGACGCGAATTATTCATGCTTCGTCGCGACGCTACAGCTTTTTCTCGAACCGAGAGCCAATTTTGGCCGCGGGAAAATATATACACTGTCAATATTTATCCGTTCGATCGCTGGCTGCTAGTATTTCTTTTTTTCCATCAGTCAGTGTGAGCGTTTTGGAAGAGGGTATGCGCGACGAGAATGAGGTTGTGCACGTGCCGGGATCCGTGCCCCCCTTCGGGCGATAGTCCGTTTTTATATATCTAATCGTGACGCGTCCCGATGCTATAGATTCTTCGACGCTTAATTATCAGAATGAAATACGTACGTTGTTGTTATCGTCTTATGTTTTTTTACGGAATGTCATCCTTATGCGCGTTGCACGTATACTATCAGATGGCTGATTGTCTCTTTCTTTTACGTTGTAATGTAATTATACGTTAATGCAACCGGATCGTTGATGTGAGTCGTGAAGAGCGACGTTACTGCGCTGACATTTTTTTTGCCTTTTTTTGCCTTTGTCTGGAATATGCAGAAGTGTAACTGGCGGTTTGCATGAGAGGTCTTGCCGAATATCCAACTCGAATTGTTAATTTACATCGAGGTCACTAAATATTTCATAAAGCCGAGTTATTAAGTATTTAGTATTGACCGCGCGCATCATGCGGACGGTAAACCCGTGGTATATCAACGTGCGCCAAAGTCTGAATTCAGCATCTGTATAATTCATCCATCTATCCAAGAGCTCAATTTCGGAAGGATAATTCCACGTCGTCCAAAACGCGCAGCTCGTTACACCCTCGGCTTATGATGATGCTATTACAGCGGCGCTTGAAGTATTGAAGACGCTGGTATACGATCAAGGTTGGGCATTTTTTGCCTGTCTGCGCATCTTTCTCCAATCCACTGACCAAACGACGCTGTTTACCTCCCCATGAAGTGCTGGAAGAATGCCCATTTGTCACGCTCGGAATATATCGAGCCGTGAAAGAGGAATATATAATAACGACCCGTGATTCGTCCGTCGATGATTTATTTCTGCCATCGAGTGCTCTAATTTAAAAAACAAAATAAAACTAGTCGGGCAAATATTTTTTGTCATACGTTATTTGTCGTATAACCCGCGAAAAACCACGACACAAAGCCGGTCAGTCTATAAATAAGCCCAACGCTAACAAAGGACCTCAATGATGCCAGCCTTGAATGAAATTTTCGATACACCGACAAAGGAAAAAACCGCGCTATAATGCTTCACTGTCAGAGAATGAACCTGGAGCATCAGTTGCGTTCCGGTGCACAGAGTAATCCAAGCCCTCCCGGAAGGCTCGCGAGCCGTGAAGCCCGCGTGAGGTAACGAGCTAAGAAGAAGTTCTCGGGTGCACTTGCTGCTGCAGCTACCCCCCGAGGAAGGGGCGAAAGACGATAGAGAGAGAGAGAGAGAGAGAGAGAGAGAGCGAGAGAGAGAGAGAGAGAGAGAGAGAGAGAGAGAGAGAGAGAGAGAGAGAGAGAGAGTTGGTCAATACTGCGAAAAAGATGGTTGGACTTTGTTGCGAGAACTATTACGGATTTACCCTTTAACCCTCGATGGTGATTTGTCGCGCGAGGCCGATGGGACATTAGCGCGCACCTATGCTTATTGGATTCTGAAAGCATTCGTATAAATATTTCAGCTACACAAAACAACGAAACTGATTCTGGTCATCATACTTCCCCGGAAAAATGCATAAAAATCCGGGCGATGTGCCTCCCACATGGTTCAATAAACTATTCACCCGATTATGCATCCCCTACATTCCCCCTATACACAGCTCCCCCGCACTTACATACCTATATAGACTGCACGACAATGCGGCAAAACGTTGCAGGGTATATCACCTTGCCATGAAGAGTCTGCAGCTCGCAATGGTATACCTGCGTATAAGCCCGAAGCGAATAAAACTCGCGCGCTTTCAGAGTAATTGGAAAGCCAGGGCTCACACGCTCGATATCGGTCTCGCGGGATGTACGTTTACGAGCCTATATGTCTGTGCCAAATTGGATGAATCGCAAACATACCGATGTATCGACGTTGGATATATACTTCGCAAGGTCTGCTCTCGACCTCAAAGGGTTATTGGGGTGGATTTTTCACCTATCTCGTTATCGCGGGGCAGGGTTTAGCTGCATAATGCGCAGAGTCACTCTGGCTTAGAACTGAGAAGCCTTCGCATGGCTGATGTCGAATGATTTTACGACGTCATAAAATCATCGCGCGCGAGGTCAATAGCGCACAGCTGTGCTGGTTTTATTAGAGGATTTCGAGGATCTTCGAAGTTACTTTCGCGAATGGAATCGAGCAGTCCGATTTACGTCAATCAGTCCTTCTTTTTTTCGAGTGCAGCGCAAACACTCTTCGCTGCGTGAAATATTGCGGCACTATTCATAGAAAATTTCATCGCATAACGAAAGTATATGCCGCCGCGCCTTAATTGTTAGACATAACCGATTGTACCGGTGTAACAAGCTCTCGGAAAAAGCGCTGGGAAAATTTTCAAAATAAGCTGAAGAGCTGCAATTAAGATTTAATTTGCACGACTGCGTGCGAGCGTTCTACTTTTGACTGTATATACCAAAGAGCATTGTTATAGTTGCTTATACTCCAAAACTCTCTGTGTACTGCGGAATGCAATCACAAAAGAAAGCGGGATGCGAAACTTACGCAATTTCAAAGTTCTCGACGCTGGCCGACGTTTCCATTTCGAAAATGAATTTATAGCAAACGCTATTAAAATCCCTCGGTCAGAAACTCGCGACTCTGCGCATATCCAACGAAACTTTACCGCATCGCCTCTAGAACCACGACTCGCGAATAAAAGCTGCGACACCTTGTGTAATCGCGTCACATACTTTGACCCTGGATGATGCGATTGTAATTACCGTGAAAAAGGGTGCAGCATATCCCATTAGGGGGCATTAGTTAGCTAGTCCTTTGTGGCGTCCCCAGCGACTCCTGTGATACGCTGATGAAAAATTGATCGAAACGAGTGCACTCCTATATGATGTAAAACGCAGAGAAGAGTCACGCATTTGCGCAGGAGGAAACCCGACGACAACGACGAAAGTGCTGCGATCAAAGTTTCTTGGTAGAGACTAGCTAGTGTTTCTGCTGCGTCAGCGCATTTTTATTGTTTGTTTTTGATGTTGCGATTTTATTTAACGTGGCGATCTAATGCGTTTTAAAATGAACATTTTCGCACGGATGATCTATCGCTGTGTATTCGCGAGGATTAATAACGATAAATTTCTCGGCTCTCGCTAGAGAAATATGAGCTTTCCAAGTTTAACACAATTTACGGCGGTTGAAAGTGGAAAAATCGATTTTCCCGATGTAGCTCGGGAACGACCTTCAAAATAATGAGCGTTTTACTGTCATTCGACAAATAACGCCGACACGTTTGTCTTGTGCGCTGTGCATCATTTCAAGTGCATACAGAGTCGAGAAACGCGAGACACGTTTTATGGTCTGCACACTTCATAAATTCGTTCGCAACACCCGATTAGTTAAAAGTGCAAGTATACACGTGCGTCAATTTGAACAGAACGTGAGCATCGTCGCTTGTAAAAAATGTTCTCTCTCCGAATAAAACTTCGAGTATGGTGTTATGCGCGTGGACTCGGTTACGACATAGCTCCTGCATCGATACGTGGAGCGGAATGGAACCGCAATACTGCCAGGTAAAAGCCGGCCCCGACACGCGATACTCGCCCACCGCCGCCGAAACACCTGCTGCCCGGGTAATATCGACCAAACTCGAGCTAACCGGGCCGTGTGTACGTGAAACTGGGTTATGTCTTTGAATTTCCAATGCGTGGCTGTCGCCAGGCGCAATTATAATCGGCTGCGGTCGGTGTGATTGATCGTTCGATGACTTTAGGCCTTGAGCATGAACGTTGCTGGTCTTTTTTTCGTCTCCGGGCCGAGCGAGCTTATGGAACGATGTATCGCTTTTAATAAGGCGCCGTGTAGGCGTTGCGTCACGAGTTTTATTATCTCCTCGCGAGCGAATAAAACTACTGTGCGAGAAACTCGATTTCGACGTTGATAAGCGAGGTGATATAGAGCCAATGCTGCAGCGTTGCGCGGGAAATTAATTAAAAGATAATGCTGCCTGCGATGTACCTAGTTTTTCCCCAGATAGAAACGTACGACTCAATCGTTTAGAAAGCTATTTTTATGAGAGAAGGCAAAACGTTCTCGCATTTCAAAGAAAGACACTCAATCTTCCCGGGTGCAATTCAATCCGCTCCAACAGAATTCTCACTTTTTGCGGCGGATTTTCATGTCGGCTGAGCTGTCCATTTCCTTCTATTCTTACATCTCAATCCCTCTCGTTTTACACGAAAAAATGCGAGGAATCTTCTAACTGCCGAATCGCACGTATAGAACACATCGCGATCGCGAAAATCGTTTAGGCGGTTTGTTACACTCTCGAGCGCGAACAGACGTGATAAACGGGCGCACAATCGAGATACACGCGCTCGCTGTGTACGATATTAGGCTTTATTATATCGTCGCTATATTGTCGCGCGATAAGATTCACGAGCGTTTTATCTCTCGCGTTTTATCTATCGCCCGAGTGTGTGTATAAGCGTTCGCGGGTCGCTTGAATAATTTCGCGGTTGTAAAAATCGTGATGCTCTATACTGCGCGGCTCTATCGAAAAAAGAAAGAGCGATACGACCGCGACTTTGAAGTCGAAACAAACGAGACTTTTCCGGCTGCCGTGTATTGTTTCGATTGGAGATCAATCCAGAGATAATAAACTGGAAGTAATTAATCGATAAGGAAACTAATATTCATTAACAAGCTTCTAAAGTTGCACTAGATCAACCAAGATTAATAGACGCGCGGAAACCGCAACAGTCCTCCGCACATACGCCCCCGGACGTCCGTGCACTGCACTCACACACGAGCGCGCGTATGTATAGAGAGAAGTGCAGCAGCAAAAGCAGATGGCACATGCTCGCTTCACACTCGATGGTCAAAGAACCCGCGCGTGACGTACGCGGATATGCGATGCGCAGTGCGAGCGCGACTGTACGTATCAGCCCGCTCCGGTTCGCGCTTCCTGCATGCAGTGCTGCTGTATTTTCGGTAGTCGGGGATAAAGTTGTTGCTCGTTTTTTCTATAGCTGTCGGTCGGGACTTTGATCTGGGAGAGGCTGTGTAGTACACGGTTTCGAGATTCATCGGAGTATACGGTTCGAAGCGAAGCGGTGTATCGAAGGAATGACGTGGTTGAATCGCCGCACATAGAGGCTTCGCCGAGGTGTATGGCTTTTTATTTTCACAAACAACCGTTAGAGATGAAACTGGTTCGTCTATAATTAGTTTAAAGCTGAAAAGGAAGTGGTTATTTGTGGTTGGATTAATCAATCGCACTGCTATTTTTTGTCATCCCTCGTTTGACGTCAGTTTAATCATTCGTCAGTAACAAAAATGAAAAAAAAATGCTGTATTACCATCGGAACTTTATTATTAATCATTTCCCATTAAAAAATATATATATAATAAAACAGCATAACGCGGCAGTACATCATAAATAGCGATGAAAATAATAAAAAAGCGATATCAATTCATCAAAGCAATTGAGATTCATGGTTGTCAGAGCTTTGCAAGTGGATTATATTTTTACTACTTCACGTCGTTCATTATACGCGAATGTGCGTTTTACGACTTGGCGCTACACCACGTTCCGTTATCAAAATTCAACGCGATGATCCCGGCACCAGTGAACGCCAGCGAATGTTTGCTTAAAACCGCGCCAAACACAGCAGCGCAGGGCCCGCAGTCCGCGTGAAAGAGGAAAATATAAAATGAACTCTCGCACAACGGGTTATGCTAACGAACCCGCGGCCGCGCGATCGCTTAGCAACAAAGTCGAGCACACTTGACTTCCTTTCCCGGCTGTGAAAAAAAAAATCGCTTAGAAATTGCAGTCGGTCTGCGCATGTGCGTAGTATCAAAAGTTCGTTGCTCTCGTAATGAGATGATGTAATCTGCGGGGCTCGAAGCGCCGTATAGTAACATTTTATACGCGTGAATATAACTCTCGTATTGTATGTATATGCAACGTTCTGCGTTTAATCGAAAATTTTACAGTTACGTTTACACGCTTTCACGGATTAATGTCGAAACTCGAGCCTGCTCGTGAGTCATACGAATTTTAAAAAGTTCGATGACAATTTTTGGCGCCAGTTGCACAAACGTACGGTTTCTCTTTGCTCGTTACTTTCTTTTTGACTTTGCCAACCGTCGTGGCTACTTTGAAGTTCAACTTATATGCATCTGACCCAATTTTGTAGATCAATCCCTCCTGCAAATGGAATCGTCTCAAGTACTCCTTGGCCAATAAAATATTAAAAATGGCATATAACGCGGCCTGGTGTACACACAGCACATCAGATAGAGAGCTTGGGCGATTGGAAAATCGCGAGCTCAGTCCACAAAGTGGCCTGAAAGAGTCTCGGCTCGCAAACAAGCCGAGGATCGCTCTGCACTCGGCATTATATAGAGGAGAAGACGGCTTCTAACATTTCATCCGTCTCTCCGACTCCTTGTGATCCAATTCCGCGATCGTGCACCTCTCGAGGCCTTTTTTATTGTTCCGCCTCCGATTCTCTCCGTCCCTCTTTCTGGCGTTCAGTATAAATGTAGTAGTAATGCTACAGCGTATAGTGGATTAGTCATTTCCCGCTGGCGCTTTGTTTGTTTGTCGCGAAAGGCCAATTCGATTTTCGATCGGAATTCGATCTTCGCGAGCTAATGTCGCGGATAAGTGCCTCGCGCAGTGGACGTAAACGTATGGTGATTTCAAAAGTCACCAATTTATTTTGACGCACTTTGACGCAAAAGATAAAAATGAGATAATAAACGTTATTACGAGAGTACTCGATATAAAGATGCTTAAATTCTCATTTGTCATCATACACGATTAACCGCGACAGCTTCCATAGCAGATAGGACAGATTTCTTCCACGATGGAAAAAATCGTCCCGAAACTCTCAGCTGACGCTCGGTCAACATTTAGAACGATAAAGTATAGCTGCCGTGCCGGCTCCATTAAGCCAAGTGAGCAATTTGTGGCTAATTCGTACTTGATTTGGCCTATTGCAAATAATTCGTGTGTCCCGACAGCCGTGTCAAACTTATACCGGTATATATAGCACCCGGATCAATCTTGTATTTCAGTGGGAACCGACTTCGAGACCAATTCGAGACGACTGCAACGGAAAGAGTAGGAGGGGAGAGAGAAAGAATGAATTGGCCCAGGAGTCGGGTTTTTCGCTGTATATTTTTAAAACGTACAAAGAGAAAAAAGCCCGCTCATGACGCGTATTCCGAGAAAGCTTTTACGTATTTCGAGGCTCGCTCGCCTGCAACGCGCACGAGTATACCGTATTTGAATATGAAAATTTTCTCAAACAATGAGCGTCGAGATATGCGGCTTTCGTGGAAAACCGAGACTGCGATTGCTGATTGCGTTCGTGTGTTTGCCTTGAAAATTATAGCGAATGTACCGCGCATAGTTACGCCTATCGGTTGTAAAATTACAACATACGTAGACGCCTCGTCGAACAGAAAATTTGTTCAAGTCACTCGAGCAAGCGTTGGCGACTCGATAATATTGTTAGTAAATATTTGACTGCACGCTAATTCCTCTCCCTACTCCAGAGAGTCGTGGGCTCGCTTCTTCATTCAGAAATTCCGAAGCATCGCAGTCGAAAAGCAGCCATTGCCTTTTCCGCTTCCATACTGAAAGTCGAACGACTGGACGTTCTCGCTCTCGATTCATCACTCTCTGCTATCGATAAAAAAAATCGACGTCGACGCGAGCCATCAGTTAATTTCGTCTGCGTCGAGGCCCCCGAAAAATCAATTTTTACCTCGGCTGAAAGGCGAGTAAGCAGAGGCCAAGCGACGCCTCGAGCTCGACGGGAGTCAGACATGGCGTCGTTTGCTGATGTGGCGAGCAGTGCGAGGGAGCGAGAGAGAGAGAGAGAGAGAGAGAGAGCGCGTGTCGTAACCGTTTTCCGCAAGCAAGCCAAGCCAAGTTGATCGGGGATCGCCTGGCGAGCGAGCGCAGCGACACCTGCTGGATGGGTGTAGTACCGGTAGGGTAGGGAACTGTAACCGGGTGGGTAAAGAGTCGATAAATCGTTGGACGGGGGACGGTAGATGGCGTTGGAAGGCTGTTTTTTATGTTCTCCACTAAATTTATGAAAAGGTTCGCTATTTCTCTCGAAATGTAATTAGCAACAATGCGATACTTCGCGGTTACATGTATTATTCCCAATGCCTCGGGGGCTTATAGGCGTATAATGACGTTAATAATTTTCCAGAGTTTTTATGTCGATACGGTTGAGTAATTTTCGATATTTTCTATTTTCAGTGCGCTGACTTCCTTAAGGCTGGTGCTGAGCATGGTCTTACACCATCGGATGTCGTGTCGATGGCAGACATCACATTCTCCTGCGTTGCTGATCCACAGGCTGCCAAAGAGGTAATTGCGCCGCTTTTACGCCGCTTTGTCTTGCTCAATGATTGAAACGTTTGGAAATAATCCGAGACTCTCGGCAATACTATCTTTTGTAAATATTCTATTAGGATAAGAACGAAACAGTAACGTGAATTTCCATTTTACAGATGGTCTTCGGCAACTGCGGAGTGCTCACGGAAATCACGACCGACAAGGGCTACGTCGAGATGACGGGCATTGACGCCGAGACCTCACAGGACATCGCCGAGGCTATCACAGCCAAAGGCGCGCGTTACCTCGAGGCTCAGGTTCAGGGTAGCAAGGTTCAGTCTGAAGAGGGAACTCTGGTTATTCTAGCGGCGGGAGATCGTCAGCTCTTCGACGATTGCAATAGCTGCTTTGGTGCTATGGGCAAAAATACCTTCTATCTTGGTGAAGTTGGCAATGCCTCCAAGATGAACCTTGTGCTTCAGCTCATGGCTGGTGTGACGCTCGCTGGACTCGCCGAGAGCATGGCTTTGGCGGACAGAGCTGGTCTGCAGCAAAAGGACGTTTTGGAAATTTTAGAGCTTACGTCGCTGGCATGTCCCGCGATACTCGACAAGGGCAAAGGTATGTACATCATCTTTTCACTTTATTTTTGCCTGAATCTCGGAGTTTAATGATATTGCATCCATCAACGCAAGGATCGAGTAAATAAAGTTCATACACTCGAATGCAAAATAACTTTGTGATAGAGAAACTAAAGTCGCTATTTTTATTGCAGCCATTATCGAGGGTGGTTTCCCTACACAGCTACCCCTTCAGCACATGCAAAAGGACTTGCGACTCTCGCTGAGCATGAGCGACCAGTTGGAGCAGCCAATCCCTCTGGCCGCGGCAGCGAATGAAATCTACAAACACGCAAAACGTCTCGGCTACGCGGAACACGATGCGTCTGCCGTCTACATCCGCGCCAGGTTCTAGAGAGACAAACAAAGACGACAGGACAGAGGGAAACAATGGAATGAAAGAGGAACCACGCGTCGCATCCCCGCCGCCGCCTTCTAATTATCATATTTATTAAGGATATAAATAATATTGCAATATTACCTAAACAAATCTCGTCTCTACGCCCTCTCGGATGAATTTTGTGCTGGTTACAAGAGCGTGATAAGCAAAGTTGATGAGAAACTTAAATGCTGACAGTGGCAAACTGCAAGGTTTGGCGGCTAACTGTTAAAAAAGAGATTTTTAGTGGATCGTCAATTTCGAAAAATCAATCTCAATCGGTAGCTTTTAAGATTGGTCTTTTATTGTTTTAGATTGGCGATTTATTATCAATCCTAGAAATACGAATTCTATGTAGTTAATTTGATAGTAATTTTGCGGTTTGTAGTTCAGTATGAAACTTGAAAAGTAGTTTTTAAGTTTATAGTTGGCCGTCGTAATTTTGCCCTGTACATCTTTCAGTTGACCATGAATTTTTGTTGCCTACTCATGAATTAGCGTCCGAATTGATCCGTGAGACTAGAAAGATTGATCAATGGAGATGAATGAATGTATCTCGAACCAAGAGGGAGAGCAAGAGCAAAATGTGCATTTGCATTCCTTCGCTCGCTGAAGAAAACGAGTGTAAGGAGGGACGAGGAATTTTCGGTTTTTTTTTTAAACTTCCATGAGCTAGACACGATGATGATGACACATGCGTAGAATGATTCTATCCTTATATACCCTGACTTTTCATCGATGTTTTTTTTTCTCTAATTTTTCACAGAATTTGGTTATGTAATTATTGTTAGTGATTCTTGACGATGGGTGATTATTATATGAATAACTTGAACAAATATGAACATTGTATTGCAATCAGTTGTATATCGGTAGTGTAATGTGGTGTATTATAGTAAAATATATTTGATGCATCATTTGTAATTGCATGTACTTTCTCGGTTTTTAATGGATCGATTCATCGTATGACCTTTCATTTATTTTTATCTCCGTCTCTATCGGTTAGAATAATTGTTTAAATTCGCTAAATTAAAAGTGCAAAATTAACGTGCATAATTATTCTCATATCAACATAGAAATGACTCGTGGGATCGAAGTAAAATAAAGAAAGGAGTAAAGATCTGTCAATCTGCGGTAATCGGATTATGAGCAGTTGATTTTAAGTGCCTTATTAAACTTCAGACGAAAAGCACTTTCAATGAATTGATCTTCGTTTTATAATCTTTACTTTCTCTTCTTTTTTTACGTCGAGCCTGAAAGGCAATTGTAGTAAAAGACCAAAGGCACAAACTAAATTTTATGAATTGTATCACAGTACAATAAATACATTTTAATTCCAGCACGGTTAGTTATAATTTAAAACAAACTGAATGAAATTCCTAACGAAGAAAAATATCCCCGACGAGTCATGTGAACATCTTCGAAATATGATAGCGTGGAAATTTAACTACCAGAAAAATGATCTGCCATATCGTCAATCATCTACGTAATACTCCAATACAGATGTTATGGACCAATGCCAGTATGCCAAGAAATGTACTTCCCTCACATCGTATTTTTATAAATTTTAAAGATTTTACATGGATAATTCGTGATGCATGTATTCTATCAATTATGAACAAAATAGTTTTTAGATTGTTGAACTTGATTTTTATATGTTCTTTTTTTTAGGTAGTGAAATGTTGCCGCTTGCGTGCGCTTATGCATTATACATTATTTAGTTTAAATACTATAATATTTAGAATATAGTTCCACAAATGCTTATTGGCTATACTGATACTGGTTCTTGATAAACATTTCGACGTCATCAAAGCTACCAAGATACTAGCTAAAAAATAAAATACATTGTAAATCATAAAATGAACGCGACAAAGAATGTCTTTATAGTATTGAAATAAGGAGAGACGAATGCACAGCGTATAAAAGAGAAAGAAGGATAAGATGAGGTATACTTAGGGAGAGTTTAAATTTAATATTAAAGAGAATGTAAAAGATGTGTAATATTAAAATGATATATGTATATGAAAAATGCGATTGTTCTAAGAAAATGAAATAACGAGATACAAGGTTGAAAAGTCTTGAGTACAATCTATCGCAAAAGAGACATTGAAGGACTTGTTTCTAAATCATGTACATTCTGGTGCATTTCAATGTTATCAATAAAATAATACTAATTTCAATAGATCAGTTTTACTTTCTCTTCTTGAGCACACTTTTTCTAATGTGTGCATGATGTGCAATGAATTAAGATTTATGTTTCACGAAAAGAGTAATTTTGCTTTAAAAGCAAGTCCTTGATCTGTGTAATAAATAAGAAACAACTGAGCTCCAGGCGAAAGCTGACCACAGAAATGCAAACAAGCATATGTACGAGAGAAAACAAGAAATCGAGGTATATATGTTTATATATACATAGATGTAAAAGATTATTCAAGAGAATAAACGAGTAAGAAGCGAGAGGATGAAAAAGATTATAAAAAAGAAAGTGTGTGTTGAGGGTAAGAGTATAATGTGTGTAACTGCATTTGGATTGTCGCGTCGCATCGCATGTGCGCGCATATTTTTTGTCGCAGCACAGAAGTTTTTCTTTGAATAAAGTATATCTATTTGACTTATTTTAAAAAAGTAATTTTTATATTAATTGTAGAACGGAAGCGTGCGAGCGAAAGATATACGTAGTCTAAGTATACGAGCTGATTTGGAACGAACGTTTTTCTTTCTTTGTATTTTACCATTAGAGGACTTCGAGTAGCATCAATAAGCAAAGAAACACATTATCATTTTGTCTTTTAGTTATCTCGAACATCAAAGGACATTTCGAATTTTACATTTGGGTGTTACAATAAAGTGTTGAAATACTTTTACTTCGTTTTGCCATTTCAAAGTACCCACTCTCTTCGATTCACCTGTTATTTCTGTTCTCTCTCTCTCTCTCTCTCTCTCTCTCTCTCTCTCTCTCTCTCTCGTAGTTCGAAGTAGAAGTCAATAAGTGACAAACTTCGCGCAGTTCTCGTTTTGTGCAATATGACGTAACTCATCGCGGGCTTTAATTTCTATCGACGGCGTGGGTGAGCGGAGAAACGTAGTTGTTTGATCTTCCATTTTTTGCGCCTTATATTTTTTGTTACATGTTTGATCTTATTTGCATAACTCAACGCATTAAAACTGCCTCGATTTTTCAATAATAATTATGCGCGGCGATGGAAATAGATAAAATCATTGAATAACGATGCGAATTTTATTTTTCACCGCAGCGCGACTGCAAGTTGCTATACCGGGAACTACATCCAATTAAGAAAACTCGAAGTCGACCCGACAAGTGATAAACCCGATGATAATTACGTCAGTCTGGCTATGTAAATAATTGTAAATGGAGCTACAGAAGCACGAGTTTCTTCACACTGCACCAGCGGCGATAACTATACACTCGACTCCAAAACTTTACGTAATTGCGGAAGAAGAGCCACATTTATGTAAAGTCTGTATTTTTCGGCAAACTAAGGGAAAAAAACGACGCGTCAGAAAACTTTCAGTCCGTTCACGCTCTACGAAAACCCGTACATGGAAATCCATAAGAGTAAACGTGTACACAAAGGTAGTTTTTCGCGCGGTTATTTCTAGTTTCGCAATTTTCCTATGTAGCTCCGCATATAACCGACAGGCCAAACGATCCAGGAAAATACAGCTCTCTGGAAATTTAATTGTTTGAAAACTTACGTGAAAATACTTGGTATTTTTCAAGCAGTATAGCTTATATCCATTAACTCTGATCCGCGGTAAATCTTCTTCAAATACCATCCTGCGACTAGTTTTGCATTTTTCTACGCGAGCACTTGAGATCTCAATCTTTCGAATATATTTACTTATTTACTCTCCGACGTGGATTAAAAAAAAATTGTGAAAGTAGTCTTGGCGGCTGGTATTTTAAACTTCGTGCGAGCCTAGAGTTTCACTCGAAAATTAAAAAAAAAAAAAAATCACCGCGGCACTGATTTTTGAGAACGGTGACCCAATTTCCGGCGCGTAAATCGAAAAATGCAATCGATTTCGAGTCGTGAAGCTCTGCTTTCGGAAACCCTTGAGACCGCGCACCTCGTCCCAAAATCGCCCTTCACCGGCATCGGCATCGCGCACAGGGAGAAAAAGGCCGGCTTCGCGCATATAAACGTGTAAAAGGGAAAGCTCGACCCCCTCTCGGAGTCCTGCTCCGGTCCCTCGCGCAGAAAAAGTCAAGGCCGCCAAAATTCTCACGCAACTCGCCCATTGCAGGGAGAAAGAGAGAGAGAGAGAGAGGGTGACAGGGGCATCTGTACACACTTGTACGATCCAGTCTCCTTCGAGCCTCTTTCGCACACAGCTGAGCCTATAACATATAATACGGGGAGCGCGCGTGTGGCGGCCGAAGGAAAAACGTAGCCTGCACATATACTTACGAACGATACGTTCTCTCTCTTTCTCCGCGCTCGCGCTCGGTTGCGCGCCGATGACACCTGTGGCTGCTGCGGGGCTATACGGCAAGCGCGACGACGGCAGCCGCTCGCTCGCCGCTGCCACTCAGTCCCGCCGCGACTCTCCTCGTGTTTATACGCGAGAGGCAGCGCCGCGTGCTGCTGTGCGCTGCTCTTTAACTCGCGCGCGCGCCGGCGCATGCGCCCCCCGTGTTTACGTGCGCGACGCACACTCACACTGTCGCACAGCGCCTACTATAGTATACTGTAACGAATACTCGCGTGTGCGTGTTTTCGGATCGAGCGGCCTTTCGCGTGAAAGCGCGACCACGACTCTGCTGATACTAACATATATACATGCACTTGTGTACGCGAGTGACTGTGTGCGAGTGTCCGTCTGTGCATCCAACTTCTCTTTCTTTCTCACTCGGAAGTGTATATTATGTGCGCGTAATATAATCGAGATCGCGACTCCTAAATCACCTAGTACTCACTTTCTCGCTTCTCCTTCTCGCGCGTCCTACACTGTGTGCTGTGCGATAAATATTGTTCTTCTGGAATCATACGATATCCTTCGAAAGTGGTGTCAGTGTGAAGTTCTTTTTCTTTCCGAGAAGAGCGACGTCGACGACGCCGACGACGACGACGTCAGCGACAACAACAACAGCCCCGGAGGCTTTTCCAACTTCGGAGCAGCAATAACGTGAGTATCGTCATCGTGTAATATACAGCCGGGTCCTATCCCGCTTTACTTCTCTCTCTCTCTCTCTCTCCCTCTTCGTCTTCCTTTCTCCCGCATACACACTGGTTAACCTCCTTTCGATCGTTTCTTTTTTTTCCACTCCTGCCGCCGCCGAGCGGTGAAAGAGCAGGGACAGACGAGGCCGAACTGTGACGTCGGCATTACGGCGACCTCACCGTTCGAATTTCCCGCGCAAATTTTCCGCCGTTTCAGAGAATATGCGGCAGCAGAGCGCGCGGGGCTCTTCGCTCTCTCGAGGTCGCGCGCGCGCCGCGGGCAGCTGATGTGTGTTTTGTTGTGCGTGCATGTAGTTCGCGTTCGCGCAACAGTGTCTGTCGTCTGAGTGTATGTGCGAGCGCGCGCGTGGAGAGCCGAGAGTTGTGAGCGTGACGAAAACGCGCACGTATGCGTGTGTATAGCTATGGAGACGACCGACTTTTCTCGACTCGCCGGCGAGTAGACACAACCGCTGGCGGTGCGTCTTCTTCGAAGAGGTGAGTTGTGTTGCTCCTTGTTTTTCGGGGGTTATGTTCGCTCTACTCGTGTCTGCATGTGTAAGTATATACGAGCTACTTGTACACTCATACGCGACAGAGCGTCGAGCAGATAGATGAGGAAAAGAGAAGGAGGAAACCGCGCTGAGGTTTCTCGCGCGCGCGCACGTCCTTTCTGGTTCAGCGTGTCGAGGCTGAGGTTTGTCGATTCTAGAGACGGCCGGCTGTGTTTGTTGTTGCGCCGTTACTTATAACCTGAAAGCGGCAAGAATGCCTCTGTACCGGATTTCGACTAATTGCCGTATAATGGTCGCGCCCGATCTCGAGAGCTGCCTCATTATGTATGTGTGTGTGTGTGTTTGTGTGTCGCGCTTCCTTATCAGAATTATGCGCGAGTCAATAACTCCGGTCAAAGAGAGCGAGAGACATATTGTGAAACACAGCGCGAAAGCCTTGTGTTTCTCCTTATCGGCTAATCGTTTTCAATTTTCGATAAGTCAGTTACTTCTGTCGCTGCAGCGTCAGTCGGTGTTTAAGTAACTCGTCTCTTTTTCCTTCTCTCTCTCTTCTTTTGCTCTGCGGAATCTTTTGTTTGCGGCGGAGCGCTTGTTTACACGCGCGCGCGCGCGCGCGCACCGAGAAAACACTCGCGTAACGATGTGCGTAAGTATACATACAGACAGTTGTGCCCAAGTGTAACGTAACAATAAGGAGCTTTCCACAATTGCGGAACCGACACTCGTAACTGTGTTCTATACACGAAAAAATGTAATATTGCCAACTTGAATTTATCAGTAGTGGGTTATGTGACTGTCATAAAGGCTCTTCTGGTAATATTTTCAAATGGTTATTTACTAAAGTAGCATACTGCGAAATTGTTTGTTTGCGTTTCATGTGAATAACTGACAACTGAAAATTTTGCAAAGCAGTCTCAACACTGGACACATTTTTCTTCGTAGTTTTGGTTTTTAGGAAATTACAATCAAATTTAACATCTTGAGTCTTACTACTACTTTTCGTACCTTTAATAATAGGTTTCTTATTCATGATGGTTTTACCTTTAGCAGAGAAATTTTCTGTTGTTTTTTTTGTTATAGACTGCAAATCTTGTACTATTTTACGTTTAACAGACTGCCTTTCAGTGGACATTGATCTTTGAAGTTGAATTGAATCCATGTCATCATCGGAATCAGAGATAGTTATTGTGGGTATATCAGCGTACTCTTCACCATTGGGTTCTTGCTTAACGCTAATTGCAAAAGCTTCATCTTCGCTCTGTGGTTCAGTTTTAATTTTATGAAACTGATCATCTGCTGATGGTGATCCATGATCAATTGTACGATCTGCTGATGGTGATCCACTATCAACTTTAGGATTATTACTATCAAAATACTCTTCATCGCTTGGGAAGTAGCATACTTATAGCATTCTTTGCTACATTGTCTTCTTTCTGATTGTTGGTCAACGTTGTCGATATTTTTGGTAATTACATAATCTTTTAGGTAAATCAAGTGTTGATGGACAATCATATCATTATCAGTCATCCTGATTGAAAATCTTCTTCGCAACTTGGACCAAATATCCCTTACTTCAGTTCCTGAAATCAATTACAGATTAATTAATTGTAAAAAAATTCTATTCCATTTCTTATAATAATTTTTAATTTATTGTATGGTGAACATTATTTTAAAAGCATAACGAAACATGTTCTTATTTTTAAACCGGTAATTGTAGTCGTTAACGCATATATGAATACAACAATTTACTATAACCTCAACAAAATGCTACTGATTCTATATAACTTTTAAAAATTAAAATAACTTTAAAAAAACAGCAAAACTTTAAACGAAAATATTTTTAATAAGCATTTAATTATTTAACGTACTATAATTTAACGTATATACCTGATAATCTAGTTTTCAAACGAAGGTTGACTATATCAGCAATGTCGGTACATAATTCAAGCCGTTTTTCCTTTGTAATGTAAGTATTGTTATACAGCTTGTAGCGGTACTTCGCAGCCCTGGCAATAGCCTTCTCAATATCGTCCATTCTGTTTTACTCACACTGCAAAATCGATTATTTTCTCAAAAAAATAACGGATAATAATTATAGGTTGTCAATCGTACGTAATAGACGAATGCAGAGCACGTACTGAGTAAAACGCTAACAAGATCGAACTTGATGTTTTGTCGCTAGCGGCTTAGTCACGTGACCCCCCGTTCTATGTATATATAGCTATACATTTCGCGGAAGAACTGTCAGAAAGTCGACGTACGGGAACAATTGGCAAGTTCTTGCCGATTTTACCAGAGAAGTACTTACGAATTATTTACGAAATGGACGAAGAAGAAACAAATTATAGGCGAAGATAAAGATGAGTTGATCATGTTCTTGATTGAGTGTATCGAGAAGAGACCACTTTTATATGATAAAAGTGACGACTCGTTTGGAAAGGTCTGTTTTAACCAAAAAGATGAAATTTTGGACCAAATCGCCTATGAGATTTTTGAGAGTCTGGGGATTATGACGACAGGTAAGTTGCAAAAACTATTCAAAAATATTTATAACAATAACTTTTTAACATTAAATTATTTATATTAATTACTTATGTTATAGGCGAAACAGTGAAAAAAATGTGGGCAGATTAAAAAAAACAGTTTAAGGAATATTATGAATACTTATAAAATAACAACCGATCAGGTATGGGATACGAACAAATTACTGTGTGGCCTTACTATGAAGCAATCAAATTTCTACGAAACAAACTACAAGAAAAAGATATCAGTCTAACTAGTACATCTGGATGCTCAAAAAGACAACCTCAACTGGACAAATTTGCTGTGGAAAAAATGGAAGCAAAGAAAAATTTGACAGATGTTGTAAAATCATTAAAGGAAACAATAACTAAGGAAGCTACAAATATTCTCCAGCAACCAGCAAGTAGCAGCAGCGAAGATTACCATCTCCTGCTGTCCGATGCACTACAGGATGTTCCATCAAACCAAACACTAAAGTGTTTTCAAACTATAATGAGATACATCGAAGAAAAAAAGAAATCAGCTTTCAAAAAATGTTAGATTATATACTTATATTATTAAACTACTTTTGTAACCAAAATTATGATTATGAATATACTGTCATAAGTATTACTTTACTTCTTTTTGTTACAGAAAAATTTTATTAAAAAATGTTGTATTAATACAGTAATAAGAAAAAAGTAAATGACAAACATATGTCTAGTCTGTAAAATTAAGTAGAATTCTGTAATATAATCTGTAAAATTATTATATTTTGTTCCACTGCCATGGTACACTTCCTAGGGGAGAAAAGCGAAGTAATCTTTTAAAATGTTTCTCAGTCGTATTCCATTCAAATCTTCTTCATGGATTTCTACATCTTGATTAACATAATCTTGAGCATTAAGTACACCTTCATCTTCACACATATTATTAGCATCTCTTCTATTACCTTCATTTTGCATATCACAGCTGATCAGGAAATTGTGTAAACATGCACATGCACATATAATTATGTCAATGTTTTGTTATTTCTAAGCTAAAGGTGAGTTAAAATTTTTCCACTTGTTTACTAACAATCCAAAAGCACTCTCAATTGTTCGTCGAGCCCTTGAGAGACGATAATTAAAAATCCTTTGATCAATACTTAAATTGTTTAATCTTATATATATATATATATATATATATATATATATATATACATATTGATTTTAATGTTTCAAACAGAGCATGACAAACTTCTGGTATGATGCTATACATTGTTGAAGTGCCTATACGAAAAACTGATGCACACATTCGTATACTGCCACCATTGCGCAGGTAGCTGAAACAAAATATTTTACTTATTTCTAATCATTTCAAAATTAAATTACATTAAGTCTTAAGAGATAGAAATAGAGATAAAGTTCAAGTTTTGTTATAGCAATAAATTTTATATCATTTCAACAAAAATAATATTATTATAAGCACTTACTATAAGGCTGCAGCTAATCTTAACTCTGCTGGCAGAGGTGTACGTCGACTTCGTTTTTCCAGTCTATTTTCAACAAGAGCATGTAAATAGTTAAATTGCTCCACCGACATACCAATAAAATCATACAGTTTCTCATGGTCGTTGTTCTTCGTATACATAAATATTGTTGAGAAAGCACCAAAATTTAAGCGTTGCTGCTCTGTGATGTCAGGTTTTGTCCACCATCGTCTAATGTTAGTATTAATCACAGATTGAATAAAGTTTAAAATATTTATCCAAACAATTACAATTTGTAGTCGATTATCTACGTCCATAACTGAGCTTTTCAAATTTTTCTTTCTAATTTATCTAACAATTACACTTTATCTCAATGATTTCTGACAGTGTTTACCGAATTTAAACAACTTTTGGGACATGTGTGAAATCTCAGCAGACGACTTTCTATAGCTTTTTACTCGGTCGTCATGGTGCTTTTGTGACAGTCACACAACCCACGATCATATAATGAAATTAAGTTGGCAATAATACAATTTCTCGTGCACGGATCACAATTACGAGTGTCGGTTCCGCAATTGTGGAAAGCTCCTAAATAACACACAAAGCGAGCATTATAATACGCACACACACTCGCAGTGTGTCACTTTTGCTAGATCAGCGAATAAGCGCGATTATACGGTAAGGATTTGCAGTCGCGGAGATTTCGATCGCGACTGCTGCCGGACGAAGGGAGAGAGGGGGAAGGGGAGGCAGGTAGACTTTTAATGCGATTTCCTTTAAACCGGTTTTGTTTATAAGCAACGAGCGCGCTAATTACCATATTTCTCTGAAATGATTAAACAAAGCTCGTCGGGGTTTAAAAATAACGCGAAAAAGTTTCACTTTTAAGAGGAGAAAACGCGCGAGTTACTACACGCCGCGTAATGTGCTTTGATGTACGGTGGAAAGAAAAAAAAATGTATATTCGTTCGTATATTTATTTCGCTCCTGAACCTGCATTCGGTGAGTAATTGACGCATTAGCGTATGTCGAGGCCCGATAACGACGTCGTCGACAATGTCAGAAGGAATTTATTATATGATTAGATGCACATCGATTGGGTTTTCGTGTCGGCCGTGTCATGTATATGCGATGGAACTACGCGTAGCTCGCGTAACGTTACGCACGAATAATATACTCACTCGCGCGACGGCGACTCGTTCCGTATCTTACGGAGCGGTTCGGTGAAAGTTAACGAAGATTTTCCTATCATTTACATGCCTATCTTATGTGTGTGTGTGTACACTAGAGCGCGATTTTTACTCGCACGCTTCGAGTGCAGTCTCGAGTTTTTGCGGATAGGTCGAGCCGCGGATACAGGCACTTTGTATGAGGCTGTTTAAAAGAAGCATTCGACACAATACAGAAAGGTGGGCTTCGATTTTTTTCGCTTTATATAAGCGCCCGCTCAAGAGAGAGAGAGAGAGAGAGAGAGAGAGAGAGAGAGAGAGAGAGAGAGAGAGTGAGAGATATGTCCATATCTTCGGCCGAGTGCGCGGACGGACCTTATTTCGCCGAGAAGTGCATGTGTCGACCGCGGAGAGAGAGAGAGATTGCGTCACCGAAGGGGGGGGGGCGTTCGATTTAAATGGAACGCGTCCGCGTTTGTTTTTATATATATGTATTCCTTTACGTTCGACTCGTGTGCGATGTCCATGTGACTTCGTGGGTGCTTACGCCGTGTAAAAGAAGAAGTAACGATAAATAGAACGAATTTTTTCCTTTTTTCTTTCGTCGTTTCTCCGTTCTGTAAATTCGGATCCGGAATGCGTCGATCGATCTGTGGCTGACCTATTTTTAAACGCCGGCGTATACAGCCTTTTGTCTGCACCGCGCGGCGGAAAAAGATCGAAAGGGAAATAGGTTTACTACCCGGTCACACCTTTAGCGCCACCGATGAAAAATTTCGTAAACGTTCTTCCTCCGCAGCCGAATCGTGTATAGCGAATGAAGCTTGAAAGAGAAAAATAATCGAATAAATTTACAGGCAATAATCACCCTCGGGGCTGCGCGCATACGCGAACGAGCTAAAACGCGAATTCGACACCTGCGCGATGCCTCCAATCGAACGTCAACGTGGAGGCGTGCGCGCGCGCGACACACAATATGAGCGCGGCTCAGACGACCTTCGTGTCTCGAGTGCCTGTTCGTGTGTGTGAATATGCGCGCGTTTCTCGCTCTCGAAATCTCGTGCTGATGTCGCGGATGCGATGCGTGTTTATAATACCTGTTACCGGCAAGCGTATACGCGACGTAATGCCACTGCCAAAACAATGAGTGCGTACAGATAGCGAGCGACGTTTTTGGGATGAATTGGTAAAGTTGGTGAATGGTTCGGACGATGCATTGTTTCTTTGCCGACGTACATTGTCTCGCGGGCTTTCGTCAAATCGGCGTTTATATTTCATTGTTGTCGGAAACGATGATTATTTCGATTGTGTTTTTCAACGCGAATTAAATGATATTCTCGCCATCGTTGCTCAACGATTGTGCATGCAAAGGTGATAGCACAACTGCACGTGCTTGCACAGACAATCCGACGAGTTTCTAACGAGTTTCTATTTGTGATTTTTTCGTGAAATACTTACTTTTATAATTGAATACACTGTTGTTTTGAGCTTTCCATTGTGCCGTTGTAACATTGTATAAGGCACAGGGGCGGCTTCGTTATAGCAATATCTTCAAACTCACATCTCAAATTCAGAAACATTTGAACTTTGATAAGGATTCTAAAGTGTCTTTGAACTTGTGTGTTTGCCTGATTTTTCTATGCTAGCTTTATCGACGTGAAATTGATAAAGTTTCTTTGTTGCCACTATCTTGCGCGCGAGAGGCCGTGTTGTATCGCGCTTCGGCGCTGCTGTATAGGCAAAATCGGGTATTTGTATTTTTATTTAAATAGCCATTACCTTAGCTCGACAGCTCGAGCTGCTGTTAATTTTTCAAAGATTAGCTAAAAGCTTATTTCGACGCGTTGCTAAATAGCGCTTCTCGGAATCGCGGCTTTTTCCAAAAACTATAGATAACAGTGTAAATATTACCCAAGATATAGAAGGAAGCGGTATATCGGCCGCCTACTCTAGAGCGAATAATTTATTATTGAAAAACTGTCGGTGCCGAGAACGATTCGTCATTCGTTCGATTAAATTGCGAATCGTAATTTTCGAGAAGAAGTTTCGAATTAAAATTCGAAAAGTCGCGAATCGTAATCCATTATCAAATGCGATAACATAACGAGTATCTTAACAGCTGCTTTTTTCTCCTCGCCGCATTGCGTATTAAATCAGCTCTAATTTTAGTCTCGCTGTGAGGAACAAAGTTGCTCATTCTGAACTTTATTTTCGTAAACTTCACAAGTTATTGAAGCATGACGACTTTTCTGCGAAACTTCACACACTCTGCAATTGCGATTAGTAGATCCGAACGCGTGTATTTTTACTAGCTGTTTGTTCAGATGCATCTTATCTCTCGATCGACTCTCTTATAACACAGCTTATTTCTCGAACAATAAATTTGATCGACTGCCGTTTCTTACATTGTACACAAACTTCCATTATTTTTCATAAACCGCTGGTAGCAACAGGCGGCAGAGTGAGAGCGCGAAACGCGTCGATTAATCTCGATTTGTATATTTTCCAACGGAATGTTATTGAGCTTTTGATAACAAATAGATTCTTTCAGCAATAATCGGAGAAAAAAGCCGGCTTTCAGAGAAACGCCCATGAATGAGTTCATTAATATCCGATCGGCTGATAAAGAGCCGCTTTTTGCTACCAACTTGTACAGACCTTTATCACGCCTTCGTGCGAATCCAAAGCAGTTTTTTTTAGCTGCTCAAAACAGTTGACAAAGACTCTTATAGCTAGCGACATTCTCAAGCGCAAAATCAAAGTCATTGGTTCCGATTAATTTCGCCGAGCCTCTCGTCGCGCGATCGTCAAGCTTTTCCAGTTTTGGAAATAATTTGCATATTCCGAGCCGAACCTCTGGGCGTCGTTGAATTCAAAAAATCTGAAAAAAGCGTAGCAGCAGCGGCTACGGCGACGGCACAATTTCCGATATAGTTTCGGAGCGCGAGACGGCTCGTGCATTTTTCCCCTCTCGCTTCGACACAATTTCGAGACGCGGCGTAGACTCGTCGCGCATTCCGCGGCGAACGGATTCCGGAGCGCGTTTTCTTCGGAGAGCCCGAGTAGTAGAGCGAGAGAAGAAGTGGCACGGCTTACGGTACAGCATTTTCCAGCCGAGAAAGAGACGGAGAGAGAGACCGACTGTTGGGGGACTATACACACACACAGTCTCTTCCTCTTCCTCTTTTTGTTGCGCCGCCGCCGTTAGCGCGCGTCCGATCGGATCGTGTCTTTGGCGAGCGGGAGAGGCTCGCTGCAGCTGCTCGTCTCTGTCGTTGATGCGTGCGCGCTTTTTGATTTTCTTCTGGAGGGGTGACTTTTCCGGTCGCTCCTTTTTTCCTTCGCGCATACGGAGAAGTGTTGAGCGCGCTGGATGCCGAGGATCAGGAGCTGCTGTTGTAAAGACGTCGGATTTGAGCGCGGTGATTTATTTCTTCATGTTTATTGTTGTTGGCTGCCTAATAATTTCGACGATGCGTGTAACGAAATTATTTCTGTAGAAATTTAGCGCTGCCGATCGACCGATTTTCCGTCTGCGAAGAGTCAATGGCTGGTTATTCGTTTGGCAAATCGCGGAGTACAAAATTCGGCATACAAGCATTCGTTGTTGACCTAATTCCTTCAGCCTGCCATTGCGAATCAGTCTCTCTCGCTCTATTATACGATACAATTAACAATGCATTAAACTGAGATTACCGTTTCGTAAATTGCCTCTCGCACACCACACACACACACACACACACACAGCGATCGGTCACTATATACTCCTCTCTCAGGAAACAATGAAAACATTTTCTACAGCTTCAAAAGCCGCGCAGCATAGGCTCGCTGCTCATTTTCCTTTCACTCAAACTAGTTTAGCATTGTTTTCACTCTTGAAAAGCACACTTGATTTCACTCACGCGCTTAATCTTTTGGCATCGCGTCGTTGTGGCATTTTGTATACACACGTATTCAAGATCTCGTTCGTCCACAGTACATAGCCTCCAAATAATCAGCTCGAAAACTCCTCTAAATGCGCGGCTGATAAAGCAGCACTTTCACAATCTTTTAACGGGGTGTGGAATGCGGATTCACGGGCGCGCGCCGCCGGGCATCGTAATTCCACTCAGTCTTTTCAAAGTCCGCCTGCAGTGGCCGTCGTGTAACGAGCTTCTTTGCTGCTGCGCGCGCGGTTAATCATTAGACGCGCGTCTTTAAGCGCACGAGAGTCGAGTAAAATTAATTGCGCCCTCGCCGTGACGCGTGCTCGCGATAGCGCTGCGTGTATGACTGTGTGTGTGTGTGTGTCGTGTCATAAACACGGGCGTAACGACGATTGGCGCATTGTGCCGTGTAATGATAGTTGCTGGGAAAACCTCGCCGCGATTGAGATTATGTCAATGTTTACGCGATAACTCTCGGGTCTATGTTGTCGTGTATAATATTGTTATATAGGTGTGTGTATGAGTGACGAAAAGAAAAAATGAATAAGGGGTTCGCTCGATTTCTCGAATCCTATGTTAATACACTTTCGTATTTCATAAGCGTTTTTCAGAGCCGCTGCACACGCCGCAGCGCCGGCGCGCTTATGCAAGTCCCTGCTCGAGAAACTCTTTATCGAAAGAGAGAGAGAGAGAGAGAGAGAGAGAGAGAGAGAGAGAGAGAAATTTATTTTCTCGAGGTTAAAAAACTACGCGTAAAAACGCTTCTCGGCGTGTAGAATCGCCTCTGGTGCGACAAAAAGCTCCTATAGCGCGGTAGGGATCGAATCGTTTCGCGGCGTTTGATATAACGATGATAGATCGTTGGATTTTTATTGAGATAAAAGATCGATCGATCCGATCCGATTTTTCACCGGCATCCAAGAGTAAAACCAATAAACGCGAGAGAGCGCTTCTAAATCTGTACTCTCCCGCATCTACTTTCGTTCGCGCCGGCGACATCACTACTTGCGTTTTTCGTTCTGCTATTAAGGGAAAAGTGTCACGTAGTCTCTCGAATAACCGTTCGCCGGAAACGAGTGTCTTCGACCCTGCGTAGCACACTAAGTACATTAAAAAGAAGCGATTGCTTTCCAAAAAATAAGAACGAGCGCATCATCATCATCGGTCGCAAAATCTCCGTAGCACACACACACATACACCGCAGAGTGTATATAGTAGCGGCTTATCGGCGCCCGATCGAGATCGCGCTCAACGTACGTCCTTGACTCGATCCGACGCCGCCACCGCAACCGCCGCGTGTGTAACGCTTTTACTCTCTCGCGGCGGCAGCGGCTTTTCACTCGCAATAGCTCCATGTATACTGCCATGCCGTGTACTGCCTGCCTACTTGTTATTAATTTCGCGCTCTTTCCGGACTGGCTTTTCCGTCTTGGCTTCTATACTCTGTCTGCTCCATTGTTTCGCCGACTGTGTTTTGCTTTCCTTTACGGGATATTTTTTTTTTGAAGCCTCACGACGAAATCGCGATCGGGATTTGGCCAATTTCTCTTTCGAGCGACGTGTATTACCAGGAGGGGGATATCGAAGTAAAAGCGACGAGGCGCGGTTTCTTGCTGCCGGACGTGATAGGCTGTTGTGGTGGGAGCGTCGCGTCGCGAATTTTGTACTGTACAACTTCGCTGGATTTGGGTCAGGTTGATTCGCTGCGAAATTGTTAGCGATTGTGGCTTATTTTTTCTTTATTTTGAAATTCTAAACGCGTTGCTACGCGCGCAAGAGACTCTTTAACACTTTTCCTCAGCTCACGCGCACGTGCTCGTCTTATCGGAAGAACAAACAATATGGAATAATTTTTTTTTCCTCTGCTGTGTAAAACGTATTCAATTTTCTTATATTTCTACTGCGTTTCTGCGCCGACGGTGAAAGGAAATTAGGTTAGCGCGTACTTGTTTGATAATCAGCTGTAAATAATTAATTGTTTTTAATAAACGAGAGCCGTGTACTCGAGCGATAAACAATTTTTTTCTCTTCGCCGAAGACTCGAGTCGCTGATGCGTTCTTGTTAGCCATGATACAATGTAGAATAAAAGCGATTTAAGCTGTGCCTACATCATTGTGGGGGGGAATTTTTCTCAGGTTCTAATTAACAAGAACTATAGTTGGCATTATCAAGGAAACGATAAATCTCGACTTTTTCTCGCGGTTATATTTAGACGGAAAGCTGTCGAACAGTTATACAAAAGCGTTTTCATTATTTTTCCTTTAAATTTCATTAAAGCTGCAAGCTCTTCATTGCTTTACGAACAAATTCTCACCGAGTTAACACTCGAAGCAACAGACGCTGTTAGTGAAAAAAAGGCAAATGTAATCAAAAACCTGTTATAACGCATTCAATTTTTTACTGTACGATCTCTTTGAAGCTGTTCGTGTTTGAAATTATTATGAGGGAATTTTTTCTCCGTTTCTGTAGACCTTGACTCAATCTTGCTATCAGGGAAACAAATATACTGAAGCGCGGTGAGAAATTAAACCGAGATTTATGTCGTTAAGTTTTCTTAAATATTGCTGCACTAAACGCACGTTTAAAACGCAAAGAAAATGCTTCAAGTTTGAGCCAGTGATCCGTATGTTTTCAGACGAATATTCAAAAATCAGAGTCGCGTTTCGCGATCAAATTAATCGTTCACAATCATCAATGTGTACACGCGAAGAAGACATTCCGCGGCGCACAGGCGATGTTTTCGAAAAGTCACTCGCTGTTTGTCTTGGCGGCTTGCAAAACGTCGAACAACATTTCGCGGTTTCGTCAGGTCGAAAATCGATCGCTATACGAGGGGAGAGAGAGAACAATTTTTTCGTTCGCTCGCGGTCTTCCTTGTTTATACTCTGGTGTACACTGTAAACATTTGCGGTTGTTGCCGTTCTGGGAATAATAGTTTTAAAGATGGATCAACATCGTTGCGGTCGGATAATGTAATTTTGACTGATAAGATTATCATCGGCTTTATGTTTTCGTATAATCAAAGAGACATCCGGTGTGAGTGTGATAATATTTTCGGATTCCGATACGCGTTTCAACAAGACCACGAGTTAGGTATGAAACTTTCTTTCGGGACGTTTTTTCTGGTTATCCGTTCTCAGGTTACATTAACGCAACGCAATTAGACAGCGATCCAAGCCAATCTCTTTTTGTTTTAACTAGCGTTTAACGAATTCAATTGCGATGACTTTCTTCTGCATTTAATTCTTACACTCGGCTATAAATAAGTTTTTTTTCTCAGAACTCATGCGCGTCTCGCGCGTACAGTTATTATGGAAGAATCACGCGTATGCGAGAATACGGAAAAAAGCAATTACAATCAGCTGAGCAAGCGCGATAACGCCTCGAAACATCCCGGCAGCCAATTAACGTTTCCATATGCGATTAAAGTTAACGAAAAATCTTCCGCTTGAAACGAAAATAAAGCGACGCTGCGCATCGTCGAAGTCAATAACAAAATAACACTAGCCGCATATAGATAATGATTCGTGAGTGTATATTATGACTTAATTACGATCGGTCTTGAGTAACACCGCGCTGCTCTTTGTGTCTCAAGCGTGTGTGTGATGGAAGCCTTGCCTTATTTTACGCAAAGCCTCAAGCGGACTTGCATCTGTCACGAAAATTTTTTAAATAACCGCGAGAACAGCCTCTCTCGAAAGTAGGTTGATCAAAAAACAGAAACCTACTCCCACTTACTTACGCGCAGAAAACCTGCAGCAAACGCACGTGCTCACGCGGCGAGATAACGACCAGCAGCAGCAATCTTTCCGTCTCTGTCCCCCCCCCCCTCTCTCTCTCCTCACTCCACCTTCTCATTTCTGATATACTTGCAGCGGCAGCGGCAGCAACTGTCTCTCTCTTTCGGCAAAGTGAATGGGAGGACGGCGCCGTGATGCAGCAGTGCCGTGGCGCGAGGCTTGAGCGCCCTGTGCTACAACCACTCGGATAAGTCGGCGATTCGATCGCGAACAGAGAGAGCGCAGAGAAAGAGCGCACGATCGAGATCGGACATACAGGCGCGTGTGCACGAGGGAGAGAGAGAGAGAGAGAGAAAGAGCACGGACAAGAGATCGACAGAGATGGAGAGAGGGAGAACGAAGCCGTCCTCCACTGGCTACTATGACGACAGGAATCCGCTCCTCAAGGGCACTCTATCCAGGTGAGTTTCACTGCATTGACTTGCTTTTCCTTTTTTTCTCTCTCGCTTTTAACCTGGCGTGTACAGCACGCGCGGGGCGAGCGAGTATGCGTTGCGCGATTGTTTTGGTTCTTTCGTCGGAGGAGTTTGCCGGCTGATTGCGTTCCTCTCGCAGATATCAGCCGAGATTTTCGAACGGTCGCGAGCTTCTTTTACGATTGCAACGCGCACGCCCGATGTGTTATAATAATGTACCGCGAGCGCTAGATCGAGAGACGCATAAAACTTTCATTGTATAGTTTAAAATACAATATTACCGATGAATAAAGCATGCGAGTCGCTCGATAAATCAATACTTAACTTATATGGATCCATTATTCACGGTTAAATAATGCTTCCGTCGCTAATCATTTCTCAACGCGCTTAGAGAGAGAGAGAGAGAGAGAGAGAGAGAGAGAAAAAAAGAGAGAGAGAAAGAGAGTCGTCTCATTACCGGGGCTTCGACAACTAAATTAATTCGGACAGGTATTATCGATCAGCTGCAAAGAGTCAACAAACTGCACATACACGGCTCTCGCGGCCTCATTAAAAAGTTGGTGAGATTTTAGAAATCCTGCCTCCTCGCCGCGACGTTGTGTAACGATATTTTTAGCCGGCGCGGAATGTATTTTAAAACGCGCGAAGAAAAATTTCTTTCGGCGACAAGCGAGAGAAAAAAATCGAGAGCGCAGCGTATAGTGCTCTCGCTCGGAATTTCGAGGCGATAGCCCTGCGCGAAAAATTCATTACCGGCGGGGCTCGTTCGAAAGAGACGGAAAAAGGACGCGGGAAATTCGAGATGTAACGCGCGCGGCGAGCATTAATTTCCCGAGCAAACAAAGCGAGAATTTTTCCGGCCAAAATAACCATTTTTTAACACGCGCGCCGGAAGGACACACGCAGAGAAAGAGGCGGCGTGTCTGTAAAAGGAACGAAACGACACATGCGCGAAAGCATACGCGCGCTCGCGACGTCGAAAAATGTATTAAACGCGTCAGGCTTAAGTACGCCGGCCATTGTTTTTCCGCTGTTTGCTTTGAATCCGTGAGAGAAAGAGAGCCAGCTGTAGTGTGTGGGTGCAGCGAAGGGCATTGCACAGCTCTGCTCTCGGTGCGTATATAGAATGGAAGTTTGAAACGTATGGAATGTAATCGGAAGGTCGAATGCGATTTTCGAAAATATTGTCGAACATAATTGGCCGTTTCGCGAGTCACGTTTTCGGTAACAGTTCGAAAACAAGTCAAATCTAGTCGCTCACGTGCTTCCGAAAACGTGAATGACTGGGTTGTCGTCGTCACAATCTCGTTTCTTTTCCGTATATCAATATAAATACACAAAGAGAAAAGGTCCACGACAACATAGCCCGCTGCGCTACTGCTATATCCCAACCCCGCAATATCGGTGTCAACGACCTTTGCAGCACATACCCATGGACTATCCTCGCGCTCGCGCGACAAATTTCTCCTCGACGCTCTTTCGATACTCTCGCACGACGACTACGATTGACACACACACACACACGCGCGCGCGCGCGCGCGCGTAGCGGCCCATTATACAGCGCTCTATTATAGTTTCTCTCCGTCGCGCGCGAGCATTAGCATCGGCGCACGTGCGACACGTCATAGCTTCTTTTCGCTTTTCTTCTCCGTATATCTATACTGACTGCTAGTACTCGGCCGCGCGGAATGAATATCCGCGGTGAAATGCACGCAAATGCAAGCTATGCGCGGAATTCGCCGTTGAGATTCTTCTTTCGACTGCGGCTCGCTCGCTCTCGGCGAGGATGGCCATTTTTCGGCTGCGCGACCATGAGTCACGGTATTATTACAGGGTTAGGGCGATCTGCGCCAATTTTCTGCCCGTGACTCACTCAGGTGCTGCGCGCGTGTATATCTACATGTATACTTTGGATCGTAAATTATTTAATTTTCTCTATCGATTGCTCATTTCCACTCGCGCGTTTCAAAATATTTGCGCAGCGCCTTGTCCATAAATCCTGTAGAACACGCGTGGACCTTCGAGCTCGCAAAAACGACTTGGTGCAGTGTATGCGTCATATAATGCAGTTTCCGCACAAAGCTCGACTTGCTTTCCTTCGCTCGTCCCCCACTTTGCACACCGTCTCTCTCCTCTGGCGAGTTTTCAACACACAATAACGTATACACACACAGCGGGATTCCGTCTATCAAAATTTCGCGTTTAGCATGTACAGACGTAGTCGAGATCGCAACGGAGGCGTGAAGTGGCGTAAGGTCGGCTCTCCGTGCGGCACTGATTGCTAAATGCTCATTGACGCGTCGCCGCGTGTATACCAGCGTGCATATGGTCTAGGTACATGGCATCGTGCCGTGAAAATACATACGTTAACTTTGGAAAACCAAGACACGATACTTGCGGGGGTCATCGTCGCGGCGTTGGTGTATAAGCTGTGATGGACGTATAATAGATTCAATTTCATTGACGTGCGCGCGAGAGATGCATATTGCGTAAAAATATGATAACATAGCTGAGCCGTGAGTGCGCGTACTTATTATAAACGGAATCAGGCTGCTGTCTTAGTCATGTTTGCTTATTCAGTTTTTGCGTCCGCGTTTGGCAGCTCTCTCTCTCTCTCTCAATAGGCTCGTCGTGTGTTATTTCGAATAATGAAAATATATGACGTATAATGCAGAGATTGCGCTTCGCGAAAGCGAGAGTTTACGACGACGAACGAAACGCGAGTGTATACGCGGATCGACGTCGATACTAACATAATAGCGCACAGCGTTGAGAAATTGGACATTAACACATTGGTATCGCGACTTAATACCCGACAATTTGACTGGTAATATTATTTTATATCGCTGGAAATTACAAGTCATCTCTCGTCGTCGTCGTCGGAGTTGTTAAATCATCCGTGGAGCTTCTGCGGTTTCGCATCAAAACGGAAAGAAAGAGAAACTTAATAAAAGGGTTCAGAGCCCGGGGACTGTGTACAGTGTGTATTAGGTATATATAGCTGTTTCTCTGCCGCGGGGAATTAGCGCTGATGGCGATTTATAAGCGACTCGGGATAACGTAAGTCTAAGAAAACTATAAGGAGGTTACGCGCGCTTATGTAATTGTTCCCTGCTTTGCTATTAAACTGTGACAAATTTTCGCAGTCGCGCGACTTGCATCGAGAAATAAGAGAGAGACAGAGAGAGAGAGAGAGAGAGAGAGAGAGAGAGAGAGAGAGAGAGACGAGCTGTCATGCGCGGTAGCGATCGCGTTGCCATAAATTTTTTTCTCCGCGAGCATATAGACTGTTCGGTCTCCAGACTCGAGTGTTTAAACGGCGCAATGAGTCGATAAATTGAAATACGACTGCAGTATTGTTTTCACTGGCAAAATTAGTTCACTAGTGCAATTCGAGTCTGCGCGCGCAGGTGATTAAAAAAACAAAGCGGCGATGCTTCTCCTCTCGTATTTCAATGCGAAGCGTAATCTAATTCGATTGCAGTGCGTCTCTATCGACTTTGATATAGTTATACACTTTGCGTATACAGACGAGAGGGAGAGTGTACACACGCGGCGAGCTAGCATTGAAACGGGGTACAAAAAGCAGACTATAGTCTACTGTTCGCCGACGCGGGCAAACGTTGCTCGACGAACGAAACCGAGTGCAGAGCAGAGTGAGGTTTTATGGTTTCGCGAAAAAAACAAGCCTTTGTTGATACGACCAACAGCGCACGTATGCCAAACGGTATGAGCTTGTGTACGAAAAAGAAATTCATATACGGAACGTTGTAAGGAGGCTCATTGTTTCCGAGTGACCCCGCGCGCGAGCGTAACTCCTCGAACACGTACACTAAAGCGCGATACACATCGGGGCTCTAATCCTCTCGATTTCCATTCATCGCCCGAAGCGCAGAGCCAGTCACCGGCACGGAGCCGATCTCCAAGCTTTCTCCTCTCGATATAACGTGTATACAGAGAAAAAGCTCTCTCGAACGCGTAGCATCCGATCAATGCCCTGTCCACGCGCCAACTACGCACAGGTATACACACATAGTGTAGGAGTCAAGTATCGCAGCTGCGCTGGCTCAATTTCTCGATATCGCGCTCTATTCTCCGGCTCAAGCCGACGGCCCGCAGCTAAAAACACTTTCACCGCCGTGGATTTCTAACTGGCGCGCGGGCTCTCGGCTCTTTCGCCACGTAGCAAAGTCCCCCCCCCCCCCCGATAACCACACACACATACACGCGCAGTCGCACGACGAGAGAGCGCGTTCTCTATACAGCTGTATGTGTGCGAGCGCAAGAGCCTCGATTATCCTTGTAGCTAATTGTCGTGTATGTGTGCATACACGTCTCTCTCTCTCTCTCTCTCTCTCTCTCTCTCTCTCTCTGTCCCGTCTCCCGCGCGAGGTTTTTGCGCCGGTGTGTGTCGCGTTACGTGAGGGAGAGCGAGGTTGTTACACCTGGAGGAGATTTTTGAATATCGATGTATCAGGCCGCCCGCTCGCGCTGCAGTCGATTGCTTGTCGCTCGCTCTATAATCTCGTCGGAAAAATCAAGCTGGCAGAGCGTTAAATCGAACTGTCCGCTGTTGCTGCGTTTTTTTTCTGTTTCGGTTGGCTTTTTTACGCGTGCCGGTTACGAAAGAGGTGTATTGAGAGGGGGAGAGAGATGATAAAGCGTGGAATTATGTGCGCTGGAATACACCGCGCGGCTGCGAGAAAAACGAGCGGATCCGATTACCGGTATTTCTTTGGCTCTCGTCGCGGCGCGTATTTGAATAAATATCCTCGTTTCGGAGAAACTCGGCCGCTGCTGCGAGAGCTTCAATTTTTCACGTAATTAGGTAACTGGCCGTGCGGGATTAGCCGTGCAAATCATCGCGCGGCGTATCCGCTTGAAGCTACAGCTCGTGTAACTTTAGGACTCTCACCTCGACTGTTACCCTTCGTGAAAATCGCCTCCCTTATACGTCGATCCGCGAGATTAAGGTTACACGAGGTTATCGTGGTGCGGTAAAAGAAAAAAACTGCCACCGCCTCTCCGATGAAATTAACATCGTTGCATACAGCTGGAATGAGAATGTATTTAGAAAAGGTGAAAGCCGATTAAACTGGTTCTCTGCGTCGCTGTTCCTATCGCGAGAGCCTATGATGCACTTAATTTGTAATCACCTTTCGATCGACGCCTCGATTGTGTCTGCCGTGAGCGTGCGCGCGAGCAAAAACGAATTTCTCTCATTACCCGCCGCGCGCCGTAACGGTTGCGCACCGCCTGGCAATAACGATATTTTATAATTCCCCGCCGCGCGGTCATAATTCCGTGTATGAATTTCCGAGAGATGTGGGTCAAGGCTGGGGATCATCTCTCTCTCTCTCTCTCTCTCTCTCTCTCTCTCTCTCTCTCTCTCTCTCTCTCTCTCTCTCTCATTACCATAGCCGTGATGCGTTCGCAGATGCGCGCGCGAGAGTCGCGAGAGCCGGAAAAAGTGCTTGTGTTACACGCACGGGGTATAGGACGGCAGCAAGCGCGCTAAAAAGAAATTTTAGTTTGATGTGGAATTGTAGGTCATGAAGATTGCGAGTGTATTGCATGATTCACGCCTCGTCTGTCTGCGCCGCCGCGAACTACAGTTAGTGTACGAAGCGGGCCCCGCAATATACATTTGCAATATGCGTATACACACATACGCCATATGTGTGGATAAGGCGAAAGCCTCCGAATTGAAAATCTATGGCCGGCGTTAGTAGAATTAAAAAAAAAAACGTACTTCCTCGTAACGGTACACCGCGATCTCGTCCGCGGGAGGTGTCTATATCTATATTACGGTTGTAATACGGTTCTGTGTATTCGGAAAAAAAGTTCCCTACAGCTCGAGTCTATATAATACAATCGCAGCAGTCGCCTAACGAATCATAATTCCCGGTTCATCAGCTCAGAGAGTCCATAAATAAAGAACGACCATAATATGGTCCTCGCACACACGCGGGCGCAGCAATCGGCGGAAATCGTCGATTCGACGGTATCGCGAAATTCCCGTCTATACACTACTAGCTCCGGATATCACGGAATCTTTTCCGCGTTCCGCCTTCCTCCCTCTCGCGCGCGGCGTTGTCCGCATCGGCCGCGCACATGCATACCAGAGTCGCGATCCGAGCCGCTCGAGTGTACACACACACACATACGTGTATCGCCTTATAGCCGAGCATTCGTGCAGGTGAAAGTCGTGAAGAGCGTCGAAGACGAATGGCCTCCTTCTCTCGACGGGGCCTGACTCAGTCTCTCTCTCTCTCTCTCTCTCTCTCTCTCTCTCTCTCTCTCTCCTTCTCTCGCCGTTTTATATCGCGCCGGCCTCCGCCAAGACAGATAATACGATGCGCGCGGATTCCCGGGAATCCGCGAAATTCGCCGCGTAGCGTCACGCCCGTCGCTGAGCGCACGCGAGTTCGATTATCGCTGAAGTATATCGCGTGTACTTACTCGTCGATTTCGTAACCGGTAATTCGAAGGTGGACCAATTGAATATTATAGTATAGGTGTGATTCTTTGGGGGTGCGACGATCGTGCGATTGGGAGAGTTATTAAACGCGGGGATTGTATCTCTCGAGGCTCTGCTTCTCTTTTTGCAATTTTTTCGCTCCTCGAGGCTGAAGAGCTGGAACCACTTTCGAGAGCGCGCTTTACTTCGGTCTTCACGGTCACTTATCCGCCGATCGAATCTCGCGCACCGACGTACACAGCACATTTGGCAGAAAAAGTAAATTATTCGCCTCTCTCAGCGCTCGAAATTGCGTCGCCGCTGTAATCCGATCCGATTTTCGATCTTCGTCTCGCGAGGAAGCCGCAAACGGTGCGTGTAATCTCCGAGCGCTCGAACTTCGCAGTAGTCGTTGGAAAGTTTGAAAATACGATTAAAGGTCCGATGAAATCACGAGACTTACCTTGTGTGACTGTGTGAGTCTGCGTATAGGTGTACGCGCGCGTCACAAAAAGCTGCAAACTTATATTAATTGCCGCGCAGCGAAGAGCTTGTGCCCGCGCGCGGCGGCAAGGGTATATAATAGACTTTGGAAACTAGTTCAGTGCTAGGTTAATCTTTTAATACGTATGCTCGAACGCAAGGTATTTCTCTCGATATATAACGCGCTTACAGCCGCCGTCTGATTGGAAAAAAACGCGTCACTGAGCTTTTTCCTTCTGCGCTTTGCCGTCGATGTGCCTTCGATATTATTGTGTGACACTATTTCTTTCTCCGCGCGAACGTTATAAGTGCAGGTATACGTGCGAGTAATCATATTGCACACAAAGGAAGAACGAACTGGAGTAAAGAGTGCCGGCAATTATTTATCCAGTTACAATAATCGTCAAGGTCGCCGTCATTACAGTAGATACGTATATACCCGTTACATACTTCTAAGCTAAATACTCGCGCTTCAATTGATGTAGATCGAAGCCACGATCGTCGGAAGCCCGTAATGATAGATTAGACATGGAATCGGCCCATTCGTATAACGTAAATTCCGGTGTAGCGGAGCAGAAAACAGTCCTCGCGCGCGACGCAAAACTCGCGTATCGGAGTCCCTCAACCCTCGGAGGAATGCCAGACAGCCGTCAGCACCCTCATCCCTCTGCCAATTAAGATAGCAGAGCTCGGCCACAATGCACACACACACACGCGCGTATATAGAGACGTGCGCCCGGTGGTACTCCTTCTCGGAAATCCTGGATCGCGTGCCTCGCCGATAGCAAACGCTCGTGGATACGCAGTCTCCGTGGGGATACACACACATACACACACATCGTGTATAGGCGCCGGCTGATGCAGCCCGCGGATGTGCAGTTACTCTTATGCCCGACTCTCGTCACACACGCCGCGTGCGATCAACGAGTCTCACGTGTGTGGGAAAACGGGAAGTGTTTACTCTCCGACGAAATTACAACCCCATTTGCCTCCTCTTTTTACTCCGAGATCGGAAGAATAGGTAGCAGAATTGGAGTCTTTTTTTTTGGTGCATCTACCGGCGAAGAGCCACAGAGTGTACTGTGTAATCGCGTGTGAAACGAGTAACGAATAGCTTCGGCCAGCCGTCGGTTTATTTAGCCATTAGTTTTCACTCGAAAGCGCCTCTGTTTAGGACATGTATTGAATGGATACGTTGGTTTTTCACTGATCGAGCTTAATTCGGGTTTATCTGGCAACTTGGAGAATGTAGCGTGAAAACTGCTTCCTACTCGATCGTCGTCGTGTCCAACGCCTAATTTTACACAGACCATTAGAGGAGGTCCACCGCCGCGAGATAATCGTTGGACGACACCGTTAGAGCCTACTACTCCGAAGAGTGTACTTTCGTAGCTCTTATTTGAGAAAAAGTAGCCGTGCCGCATACGCGCGCTCTAATCCGAGACGAGTATACTCTGCAGCGATTAATTTGCCAAAAAGCAGCGGGACCACTCTCTGCCCTCTCTCTCTCTCTCTCTCTCTCTCCCTCTCTCTCTCTCTCTCTCTCTCTCTCTCTCTTGTCGTACCACTTGTTTCGCTCGGAGTTTCGCGGGCAGTTTTATCTAGCGCGAAATCTAAAATATTAAAACGCGGACCGGTTATAATGAAGTCAAAATATCAAGGAAGTGCGGAGGGTTGTGCGCCGGCATAATTACCGGAGGGGAAAATTGCGAAAGTTGGACTGGGAGAGAACAGAGAGCTGCCACCACGGGAAACTTGGGGGGAATGTGTATAAGAGCGGCGCGCGTTTCCACTAATGTTTTACAAGTTTCGAGACGAGGGCGAAACAATTTTGAAATAAACGAAATGACTCGGGCCTCGCCGCGCAACTTCCTCCAAAGTTTTAATTGAATGGCCGGCCGATTTTGATTCGATGGAAATTTTGAATATTCACACGTAAAAATTGCGTCGAGTTACGATACAGAGAATTTCCTTCGGTAGTAATTTTTATTTCCTACTCTTGCTCCGGTTGTACATACTGCATGCACAGGCTCGGCAAACACGCAGTCAGGAGGTCTAAAAAGCGAAACGGAATGGGGCTTCGCTTGATTGACTCCATTTCGTCTTTTTGATTCCGGGTTTCGCTCCGCGCGCGCACAATACCCGCGCGACGACGACTTCAATCTCCGCAAAAAGCCGACGAAATTTATACGTATATTGGTAAAAAGCAAACTGGAACGCAATACCATTCGCTAATAGGCCGCTGTATGTTTATTATATACGTTAGCTATTAAAATCCAGAAATATATGCTCTGTGCATTTGTTGCTCTGTATCAAGTTCACAAAAATACACACACACACACACACACAGCTCGCTCTGCAAATAAAAGCCGACCACAATTCGTTCTACTAATTACGGAGATAATAATCAGACCATTACCTGCACCGCGAGTGTATCATACAGCAGCTCCGTGTTTAACGGGATATATGCCAATATGGAGGCCCAGCAGCTGGTTCGGCAAGTCTTTTATATGCGCATACATATAGCGCGAGAGAAAGAGAAATGAGAGACGCCCCGAGAAGGTCAGCGTAATGATCGAACCAGCGCCAATGAGCTCGAACGGACGCGACAAGTAGCCAGTCTCGGAACGTTACGCGCCTCAAGGACGCTGCAACAGAGCGGCTGGGCTCTGCAGCGCTGAGTGAGAGAAAAAAAGAGCAGCGCGGCCGTATACCTATACCGTATACTCGCGCTTTAAATGTCCGGATGATTTATACGCGCGGGAGTTCTTTAATTTCGTTTTTATTCCGCCGGATTTTTGCGCCAGCCGCTCGTATGTGAACTCTTATCGGGAGGACGCCGGGCGTGTAAAAAATCGTTGCGCGAATTTCGCGTGCGCTGTTCATCTTTTCATTCATCAACTCTTAACTCGCGCTCCCGCGACTGGACAATGCGTCTCGAGTGTGCGATAATTAAAAGCGTATATTTTCGATACGTCCCATCGCCTCTCGATAAGATCGCGCAGACTGGATTTTTCGATTCCGAATACATATACACGCACTTAATAATTTCTCTTTATTATTAGACACGATTTATGCACACAGCAAAGCGAGATCGGCGGCCCCCGGCAAATTAGGTCTTATCGCACGCACGGCGCGGCTGAAAAAGCCGCTGAATCGAGCAGATTTCAAGGCCCGCAAGTTATTAAGCGCGCCTGAGGTCGCAGAGAGTCGAAAAAAAGCCTTCGCTTCGAAAGTCGCAAACACGTACACCTATATACATAGACGCTACGCGACACACTATTCTGTGCATCATTATGTGCGGTATACCCTCGCTCGAGTCGTAAGGTCACGCGGAGTTCCCAATTGCGTTAAGACGCTGTATGGATGGGTGTGTGTGTGTGTGTGTGTGTGTGTGTGTGTGTGTGTGTGTGCCCGCGCGCGAAGGCGAAATGTGGATCAAACCGAGAGCGAAGTCGCTGGCTCTCGTTCGTTATCTGCGGCTTTATGCTCGAGATACTGCATTCTAATTATAAAATTTAGATAAATACCACAGGCCGAACCTTATATTGTAGCAGCGATTCGCGGATGGGGGGAGCACTGTATATTGTGTTGTTATGCGCGCGTAGATCGCACGACTGATTTTTATCACGGGCGTCGTTAGTAGTTCAGGGCTCGTTGCTTAATTGGTTGATAAACGTGTCTGACGTCCGAGTCTAGCGGACAATCTGCTAATGCTGCCGGCGGTGTATCCTGCTCTGCGTTGGATTTAATCTCTTTTCGGTCGATGATTAATTTCGTTCTTCCAATCCGGACCGCTGCAGCACTTCTGCAGCTCCTTCTCTCTTCTTCTGCAAAAGTTCCGGGAAAAAAACTCGAGCGACATCCGCAGGTGCGTTTTTAGCCGCGCCGGTATAGCTATAGTCAGCATTCGAAATTCCAAATTTATACCGGGCGTCGAGTCGCCCGATGCGAAATCACCTTTTGGAATCTAAAATAAACCTGGAAAACCCCAACTAGACACGGCGCAGAGATTTCGGACCTGTCTATCGGGAGAGAGAATTCCGGGATTCCCCATATCCGTCGCGGCTCTCCATTAACGGCTCTAAAAGACTCTCTCTCTCTCTCTCTCTCTCTCTCTCTCTCTCTCTCTCTCTCTATCTCTTTCTCTCCCTCGTCGTTGTCGGGGGATGACCCCGCGGCTCTGAGCAGCCGCCTCCTGGTGGCTATGTGGGTCGTGAAATACGCCGGCGCGAGCCTAAAAATACATCCGCCGCCATCTACACTACGTAGACTATCTTTCTCCGCGAGTGCGCATAACAGTTCTCTCTCTCTCTCTCTCTCTCTCTCTCTCTCTCTCTCTCCCTCTCTCTCTCTCTCTCTCTCTCTCTCTTTCTCCGGCTCTCGAAAGCCTTTTTTCCTCTCTGTCTCTCTCTGCTCGTGTCTTTCACTGCCGGAGCCAGAGACGCGACTACGTCAGAAGGATGGTTTTTTCTCCGATGCCGAGGGGGGAGGGAGAGCCGGAGGAGAGCGAGAGCTTTGCGCGTTGCTATGCGCCGATGCCTGATCGATGATTCCAGATATGCTGTATGGAACAGGACGTATAGTTTCGTGAATTACAGTGTCGGCGCTCGTTTGTTCCTTTTTTCCTCGCCTTCGAAAGTAGCACAACGACGACGACGACGGTCTATTAATAGCGATGAGAGGCTTTTCGAAATTCGAATCGACTCTGCGCTGATACCGGCGATGAGAATAATGAGAGCAATGGATACACGCGAGGAAATTTGAGGAATTCGCAGAAAAAGGTTGATAGCTCTCGAGCGTACTCCCCCGTGCAGTAAAAGGGAGATCCACTTCCAAACGAAATGCCCGAATTGTCATACATTATTCCGTTTGATTAGGCCACAAAGAGAGAGAGAGAGAGAGAGAGAGAGAGAGAGAGAGAGAGAGAGAGAGAGAGAGAGAGAGAGAGAGAGAGAGAGAGAGAGAGAGAGAGAGCAGAGAACCGTGTATATATACTCCCGGAAGCTCCGCAGTGCGATCAAGCGAAGATTTTACGTGATCGCCTTGACAAATTAGTTTAGTTATTTGTACAGGACGCGCAAGCTCGCGTACGCACCGGGAGAATGAACTCTGTGTGTAGCTCGTCGCTCCGCGTTTTCCCTCATCTTTTTTTAACCACCTCCTCTCGCCTCGCGCTCGAATAAGGAAATTTCTCTTCGCCCCTCGTAACTTTTTTTTTATTCTTCAAAGAGCCGGAAGCCGATTATATAGGAGCCGTGCGACGAGTCGTCGACGCGTCGTGTGCCTTATCGATTTTTCAAAGCAGTATAATAGGAAAAAGCCTGGATTTTCCAAAGGAGCCTGCGCGATTAGCATACGCGGCGTATATGAAATTCTAATTGCCCGATCGGCGCTAGATTCTTACCTCGTGGAGCTTCGACAATTGCTATGAAACCGCGCAATCCGAAGACTTCGCGTGTTTACGCAGTGTGCGGGAGAATGAGAGAGAGAGAGAGAGAGCTTTATTATAGCTCTTAAACGGTCAAGTGTGCGCTGTAAAATTGTAAATACTCCACGTGGCTCTGAGGATTTTATTGGGGCTGCTTTAGTTCTTCTCGGAGGGACACGACATGGTCGATGATAGAACCGATGCAGCGGCGATTAACTTTTTAAGAATCCGACGCGTGCAGTCTGACGTGACATAAGGAGCTTCGCTCGATAAGCCAAAACCGATAGCAACGTTTAACACACTGTGTTTACTGTTTTCACTCGTCGCGACTCGAGAACACAAGCGAGCTCGTTACACACTACTTATACTTTATGACGCGGCGGAAAAATCGTATGTAACACTATGTGCACAAGCCGTGAAATCTTAATAAACCAGATGCCGCATATAGTCGCGCGTGTCGACACTTCTCGAAGGGACGCGCCGCGAGAGAGAAAACGCGAGTCGGATCGATCGAGCACACGTGCGTGCTGCAGCTCTCCTGTGTGACGCTGATCGCGGTTTCCACGTGTGCAGTGCATCAGCGGCAAGCGACGACCGGATGATTGAAAATAGAGCGGCGAACCAATTAAACGTTCAATTCTTTCGTACGTACACGTATGTATATGCACGCATGTGTGCGGACTGACGTGTATTTGCGTCGTCGGTGGTACTATTCGAAGCTTTCGACGCTTTTAACCGTGTACACGTGTATTTCGACGCTTCGACTCGTGCATATGTGTTTGCGAGAAGAGAGACACTTGTGCGCTCGTCGATCCAAGATACATATGTGCGTGTACGCGGACCGTTAGACACACGCCGAGACTTGTTTTTGTTAAAACACAAATATATATATATATAGCTGGTGGCGTCTAACAGTCGCTCTTTTGACATCAGGATCGAGGCTCGCTATATAATATATACCTGCGCGCGGCGTCAGCTGACTTTGCAGTGCTCTTCTGTAAGCGATGTGTATTATGTATCTCCGTCGCGGGATCTAGCGTGTCGCGCGCGTGCCCGATGAATAATTTATGTATCGACGAATTCGATGGTATATCTAGCGTTGGGATCGACTTTTTTTTCCTAAGATGTTTTCACACTTCTGGGCTTTCTGGCTTGGCTCTGCATCCTCATTTCTGCGTATACAACGAATCCGTTACCGTATATAAGTCTGCTGTAGGTTATGCGACGCTCGGTAATTGATGGCAAAGCTGTGGAGTATATAAACTATGATTTTTAACGCGACTATTAACCGTTAGAGATTCAGGCTTGAAATTCTTCGAAAATCAGCGCGGTTACGAGGAGATACGAGGAGAGAGAAAAAAATAGCCAAGGTCTAGGTTTTTCAACGTCTGTGAGGTACGTACGGTGACGATTCGTTATCAGGCCCGAAAATCGCTAGACGTGTAAATCAATGCAATCTTAGTCAAACAGGCAAAGCGCGGAGATGAAGAAGACGTGTCGGAGATATGCTCGCGTATTTTACCGCTGAAATTCACTACATAATCAAGCAAACCACACATGACGAACTCCCGTGTTAAACTTCTCGCAACGTCGCGCTTTAAATCTATTCAAAATATAATCCTAAACTAACTCTAGCCTTTTTATGTACGTAATAGAAGAAAAACGAGATCGGAAACTACACAATGGAGCACTTTGAAATGTTGTTCGTCAGAGAGTGGGACAAGTCAGACGCCGCGCGCGCGCGCGCACACACACACACACCCACACAAAGCAACAACAGTTTTTCCATTAGATTGGTATCGATTGGTCCTTTTAGAAACGTCCCGTTATATCCAACGCGCAGCGATTCCCACGACAATGGCAGATGCACTCGTTGTTACTTCGCCGTTTTTGTTTCATCCTCGACAATGTTATGCTTCGATCGACTTTTTGTGCAACATCGCACACTCCCTTATTCGACGAGCCGATAGAACGCGCCTCATCACACTCGATTAAGATCGCGCCGTTAAATAATCAGAAGCCCGTCCAATAAAAAGCCATCACTCGCGCGAAACTCACTTTCATCGCGCAACATCAGTAGATATGATGCGTACATCCCTGCGAGCAATCTAATCGCGCAAACTACCCCGCAGATAGCCGCGTCCGAGATGAGCGTCAGGCATCAAAGCGAAGCGCTCATCCCCCCGCAATTCAACTCTCTCTCTCTCTCTCTCTCTCTCTCTCTCTCTCTCTCTCTCTCCTCCTCCTCCTCCTCGCCGAAGAATATTAATCAAAGCCCATTAATTCTCCTAATTCTCCGAGCAAACACAGCGGAGCAGAGCAGCGACTCTCTCTCTCTCTCTCACTCTCATTGACCGGCTGGTGCCGCCGCCTCCGGCGATGATGATCCCACCGGTATAGCGCGTTATATATACACTGTACTGCTCCCCCTATACTGATGTGTATACGTGTGCTGTATTACACACACGTATCTCTATATTCATGCGTGTGTGTGTGTGTGTGTGAGTAGCTCGCTGCGGCGTCGAGGCGCCTCTCGCTATTGATTTCCTGGCGGCGCGTCGCTCCGCTCGCCCGCGAGAAAGACAGAGGATGGAAACTGCTTCGCTCCGGTGTGTCGGCTCTCTCTCGCTGCTGCAGGATGGGAAGGGACGCTTAGATACCGCTGTGCGCGAGGGTACTTCTCTCTCTCTCTCTCTCTCTCTCTCTCTCTCTCTCTCTCTCTCTCTCGAGCGAAACTTCCGCGGCAGTCTCGCCTTCTTCGTGTATTCTCTGCTCTTCTCTTTTAAAGGAAAATGGCAGTTTATGGTACTGCAGGTGATTAACCCCGGCCAGCTTCGGAATCTGCTAATTTTCGGGAAACTCGACTGCGCACACAGTCAGTTCGAGTCGATCGGTTTTTCCGATGCGACTGACGCCGCCGATCGATCGATTATTAAATGCTGCTATGCGACATTCCGGGAGTTCTGGAGCCCCCCGCGATGATCAGTTTCCCTCCGTGCTATGGAGAGCTGTGTAACATGCATGTATAGTATATTGTACAGCCCTGTGTATAGTACACAATGGCGGGGATTTGGAAAATTAGGAAAGATTCGAGAGCTGACGCGAGTCGAGTTTCGAAATTCAATCTCTCCGAGCTTTCAATAAAGTATTCGACAAGAATTCGCGTATTACTAGCGCCAGTTTTTGCGCGTCGCACAAAAGCATTCCAAACTCGCGAGTATACAATGTCGCGCACGACGATGCGATTGGCCGCGCGAAGAATGTGTGTCATGCGCGATAAACCGACGTACAACAGATTTACAAGCGGCGACGTTTATGTCTTCTGATGTGTGTGACGTATGCGATTTCCGCAATAATTGAAACTTCACTGCCCGTCGTCGGGATTCCCAGTTATTGACCTCTTCTCTCGGGACGCACTTGACGCCGCAGCTGTATATAGAGAATCTGATTTCGTTTTTTCTCCCTCGACTCGCAGCGGCTTATAAAATTCTCCAGGCGTCATCCCCTTTGATCATCCGCTTATTGTCTACTTCGTTCCACGCAGCGGCGGGAGATTACGTTTTTCGTTAATTACTTCTTATATGTACACGTAGTTTCCTCGTATTTGTATCCACAATAAGCTTACATACTCGCGCGAGAGAGCAACTCCCAAGTGGAGGGATCCGTAATCCCGCTGTGCGACTACACATTGATTAAATTTTCTTTCTAACGTCTGCGAATATTGCTCGAAATTTAATTAAAATATCGCTCAGACTAATCGGGAGTATAATTACGGCCTGAACGAAAGAGGCTTTTATATACTTAAAATCGATGTAAACAGGGAATTACAAAAGCTCGAGCTTGTACAGTATGTATATACACACGCCACGAATTATCTCTTCTCTCTCTCTCTCTCGGCGCGACGAGTCTCCGGCGGGCGTCGTCACGCCGCTGGGTATCTTATCACGTGATGAAAATTCACTCAGAGCGATAATCTTTTCGTAATTTCCAGCGAAGGACGAATAAGGTCAAGGAAACTCGTCTCGCTAGTTACACTCTGCGCGATAATTAATAGTCGGCGCGGTTTAACAATTTTATTATTCCAACTCGCTGCACTGCGCTATACTATACGAATCGAATAATATAGTCGCAAAACACACACACAGCGCCGACGTTACAGCGTTGCGCAATGTGTACGTGTGTTTTTTCCACAGTCGTTGCGATGCGTGAAACGATGATCTCATCGCCCTCTAATTTTACGATACAGCGTTTATTAAATTACTCCGTCTCTCTTTGTGTGTTACAGGTGAGTTTCTAGAAACCATCGCGGTAAAAACCGTCTCCTTTGGCACGTAAGTTTTCATCTTCTACATAGACGTTATCGTTTATTATTATCTCCGGCTCCGAAAAATGCGAGCCGGCTGAAAGCGGCTTAATCTATCGGCAGTAGGCTACCGCCGAGATATAACCGTCGACGTTATACGTCCGTGAAAGTACATGGCGATCGAGTATAACAATTTCGCGTATCAACGAACTCTCTTGCGGACGGAGAAAACGAATCAACAATAACAGCAGATACGGTATCGCGCATACGTGCAAAAATAAATCGCGAGACATTTTAAAACATAATATACACCCCCATCAGACGTACAGTGCAGCTGACTTCCTTCTCGAAATCACTTAGACCCGCGCGGGCGATTCCGCTCGATACTACCCCCCACCGATCGGCGCTGCGGCTATTGCTGCACACAAAGAGTATATAATTCCGCGCGGAGTCTGCCCACGCGCCGCCCCACTACAGGCACTACCTGTAATCACCACCTCCTTCACTGTTGCTGCACGTGTGCATACAGCTCGTCTCAGCTGCTCGCGATATTTCGCGTCATTGCGCCGCCGGTGCGCCGCCGGTGCGCCGCGCGCTCACAGTATTGCGACAAGTTGTTCACTGCCCCTCTCTTCGCCTTCGATCACGCGTGAGCAGAGCAATTAAATCGCCTGTGCTAATGGAATTAAGAAAACCGCAACCAAAATCCAGTGTACCGTTACAATAAAATAAAGCCCTCGAGTCCGACGTCATCGCGCGCATGCCGTTCCGCGCAGCGCCCTGAGGCGACAACAACCATCGGCTGCTCCTGTGACGTCGCGGACGAGTCATGCGTCACGGGGCTGCTGACGTAAGGGGGTCAGACCGTCGCGTTGTTCCCTCATCCCTCTCACTCACTTTCTCTGCGCCTGTGCACGTGCGGGGGTGGACGGGAGGTTTTCGCCGCTCGTGGACACGTGCAGTTCCTCGCATGCAGAATAGCAGTCCTCGGTGCGCGGAGATTCGGCAAGGTCGCTAGGTTATCGCTTCTTTGTGGCTGCGATTCGCCGAGTCGGGAAGGAAGGAGGGTTATGTGGGAGGTGGTCGTTTGAATGATGTGCCCTGCACTCGGTGACGCGATGAGCGAGCGCTTGCTTTCTCGGGGGCCGAGGTTTTTCTCGACCTTTCGATCCTACGCGTATATAATGTAGGTATATATGCAACTCGTTATGCAAACTTTTCGGGAAAAAAAAACAGCGCTCGCAGTTACGGATGTAGGACGAGCGATACACGCGCGCATGCAAAAAGACAGCCGCTCTCGACAGCTATCGAAGGATCGGAGAGGACGGCTCTTTCGCAGATTTGCGATTTAGATTCCCTATAACAGGGGAGCTCTGGCTACGGCCGCCGCGAGACTCGGCGCCATTGACGAGTGCGCCGGCGGAGAACTTGTTGCGCGCCCACGCGCCCCGCATATATCTCGCTCAGCTCATCGCTCATTTCCTACGCCGTTCTGCGATAAGCGCCACCGCGGTAGCGGCGAGTTTTCGAGGGCAACGCGCAGCTGCGCCAACGTTTTTGTCTGCATGAATGAGTAGCGTAGCGCTGCGATCGATTCTCCTGCCCCTTAATCTTTGACTTTCAAAGTTTTTTTCAATCCTCCCCGCACTCGAGCAAAGCATCGAAACACTTGGTTAATAGCCGCAGCGTCGCAGCTCGTGTGTATAATTTTCTCGAAATTCGTCGGAGCCTTTGTTCAATATGAGCAAGCGGCGATTGTGTCAATCCGCGAAAAGGCGGCGGCGCGGGGAAGCGGACGATTCAGAGAATCGGATTTGGCAACGATAGACTCGCGCCGCTGCTGTTGCGCGGAGAAGTGCAGCGCGGCGTCGAAGAAAAGCGAAATCGTCGACGGAGTATTGATCGATCATCGGCTGGATAAATATAGAGCCGGGGAAAGGGGAAATCGATCCGCGCGCGCGCTTGTATGTGTATCGACTTTTTTTGTGTGTGTATGCACGCTATTAATGACCGTTTGATCATAGCTTTTATTGGCTCGTCCTGTTAATTCGATTACTCTGTTGCATGGAACTGGAGTAATGCAATTTAATATACTGCGTTAACTCCATAGGATATATCGCGATTTCCATGATTTAAACGCTCGCACGTGAATTGATAAAATTATTCGGATATGTTCTGTATACGAGTTAGTGGAATCGCACTGTAACTACTGGTCGAAGTTAAGATACTACTATAAATAATTAACATATTCGAACATTCCAATGAAACCTTGAGCGCGACACTGATTGATTGATTATAAAATAATCGCAATTAAAATCCATACAGCGCATAATGTAGTCGCGCGAAAAGTTTTCCTACATACCGGCGGCGGTCGCAGTGGGTATACAGTCGGCATCAGCTCTCGTCGTCGTCGTGAAAGCGAGTCTCGCATCCGCGTCCCATTTTTTCTGCTCGGACGCACGGCTCGCGCGCGCGAGCGATATTTCGAATGCGCTCTGGCGTTTCTTCGTTAAATTATCCGAATTCCAGTACCGCGCGGCGTTGTAATGGCCGCCGCCGAGGCGATTGTTCTCCTCGCCTCGCGCGAAATCTAGGTCGAACTCCGTAATCTTTTCCGTTTTTTCCGCGAACTCTGCGGCTCTACAGAGTCTTCTTTTTGTCGCCAACAGCTTTTTCGGTGATTTGTGGCTGCTGGGCTTTTTCAGTATTACATCGCTTTGTGATCGTGGCTGCGATTGGGCGCGGGATATTAGAGAGGCTTTGTCCGTGTTATTATTTTCTCCAAACGGTGTGACTGTTGCACCGAGCGGAGGAGAAATCGAGGCGCAATCAAATTAGCCAAGAGACTCCGCGCACTTCGTTTATTAAAATCTCGTAGCGACAGTGAAAAAGTCTCGCGATGGAGCGAGAAAAACACAGCGCCGCGGTTAAATTATCGGCTTGACCACAATTAAGCGCAGCCGGCATAATCGCGCCGTTAAAACCTCGAAAAAGCGCGAGGAAAATCGCAGAGAAGCACCAGTATCGTACATCGTTAAAAAGACACTCGGCTCGAGCACCGGCGCAATTAACCGCTCGCAGCTAATTGCGACAAAACGCACTAATCAAGCTTATATATACCTGCTCGCGCAACTGTATCCTCATCGCCCATAAACATGCCAGCAATTACTTTCCAGTATCGCAGCCAGACCATCTCTTGCGGCAGTGCGTGTATACAGAGAAAAGGATTTCTCCCTCTATATACATCAATTCGATCGATTAAATCATAGCAGCAAATCACGCGCGTCATATACGTTTTCAAGGGAGTCCGATAATTCTACAAAGTATATACGAAGCAAAAAAAACCTGCTGATGGTCTCCCTGGAAGAAAAGCGAAAACAGTTGATAAGCGCGGAAGTGGGCCCGGCGGTGGCGCGTTTATCGCGCGATGCGTGTGTGCGAGCGCGTCGACGTCGCTCCGTTATTTTTGGAGTCGCGGGAGCGAGTTGCCGCAGAAATCGTGATAATTGGTCGGCCGAGCGATAAACGCAATGCCCGAGCGAACAGGTGAGCGGATACGTGTCGTCGCGCTGATGCCGACGTATACGCGGCTGTTGTATTTTTTCAGGACACACGCTCTATTGTTTGGCTTTTTTGCGCCTCCCGTATCTGCGTTTTTATGCCTTGGGACCAGCGAGTCCCAGTTAACAATTATTGTTCATGCTTAAATATACAAACCGCAGCCAACGACTGCGCTCGTCTCAGCCCCTATACACCTATATTGAATCGAGCGGTGCTATTTCCGCGCAGTTCCACCCGATCGCCTATTCCCATCTGGAAAAATCGGTATTTTCGAGCACGGGGCGACGATAACTTAGTTTTCCTCGGAATAGACTCGCCGAGTGACGTCAATTATTCAACATCAGCCGAACGGAATGTGGACCAGGATCTCAGTGTGAGAATACATCCCATGAAGGGGGGAGGGTATTTCGGAGCAGAGCGCTCTATATAGGATTCAAGACGTGTATGCATGAGCCCAGCTGCGACTACGGAATTATTTCGCCTAGACGCTCGTGGCTGCTTTATTCACGTTTCTTTATATTGCCTTCTGATCTTCGTGTTATAAATCGCCTCATCGAGTCACTCTTACTTATTGGAAAATTGACTTATCACATGTTGATTCGATATAACGACATCGTATATAATTAAACATCTTGGGACGATCGACGCGCTTCTCATGTACGACAAGTCGTCGCCTGGTCAATCTGTAGCTATAGAAGCAAAAACTCTGCATACATTCGGAAATAACGCGTTTAAATCACTCACTACAATCGTATCGAATGACGAGGTGCGTACCAGCTTTCAGCTCTCCATCGCTCGCGTGCCGGCAATTTTTGCCCCCATATCCGCACGCGCGCGCGCGATACATACGTGTATACATATGCGTAGACTTTCCAGCCGTAAATCGCGCTTGCGCAACCGGCAAATCACAATGTAGCGCCGCGGCGGTCAAAAATGTCTATACCGAATAACGATTCGAAAATTACGCGTTCGATTGGCCAACGCCGCGAGAGAAGACTTTCTATAGATTGGGATCTCGCGTATTACGGACGAGCCAGAAGAAAAGTAGAGTCTGTGCATTGCTTTTATTGTTGCGCGCAGCGCTGCATCTTCTCGGGGCCGCTCGAAGGCGCCACTGCATGGCGCACACACGCGAGTTTCTTTTATACGAGAGAGGATGTGTGCGCGCCGTGCATTTACCTCGCGCTGCGGCATTAATGCTTTTAATTAAAGCGGAAGTTGGCTATACGCGCGGAGGAGTCGCTCTGGCTGTACGATGTACATGTATATGCTAGATCGAGGCCCCGAGAGCCGTATGGTAATGGCGGATGAAATGGGATGAAGCTTTCGCTTTTGGAGCGGGTTTTCGTTGTGCTCCTTTTTTGTTGTTGTTGGGTCGATCGCGTCTTGGCTCTTTAAATTTTTTCTGAGGTATTTAAATCGACGATCTTCTGCTCGCGTAAGCTCGCGTCAATCGAAATAATCAGGCCCGCGTAACGTACTTCGCGATCGTTATACAATAAGCGGTTCTACGCGTCTACGTACGCGCTGAGATAAGTCTCTGCAACAAATTAAATATGATACGATTCCGAAAACTCGTTTCACCGTGTAGAGAGAGAGAGAGAGAGAGAGAGAGAGAGAGAGAGAGAGAGAGAGAGAGAGAGAGAGAGCATGTGGTATCGATATTATGCACACGAAAATTCCCGAGCCGAGAATTCCGGGCGGACAAAAACGAGCAGAACGCGCGAGCGCGGCCGACGCACAGCGCTACAAAGTGTATCCGAGCGAACTTTATAATTCTCCTAACTCGATTCCATACATAAAGCAGCGCAGAAGAAGAGGAGGAGAAGCAAAAGAACGAAAAAGAGAGACGCGCGAGAGCGCATCGTAAATTCTATCCGCCAACGCAGGAGGAAAAGAAGCGAGCGCGGGAGAGTAAAAAACAATATTCTCAAAACCAGTGTCTCGGAGATCATCTCTCGCGCGATACCTCACCGCCCACGGGATCGTTGCCGGCGAAAAAGAAAGGGGCAGAGTCGTCTCTAAAGATCGTAGAGTTGGAGCGAATAAAAAGCAGAGGGAGAGGTTTATACGATTTTCCGTGCCCAACTGTGCGGGAGCTCGCGCTTATCGATTCGATCTTTTTATTCGAGCGAATGATGTTTTAATATTATGCTATCGCTCCAGCTCTCGGCTTTTTATTTATTTATTCATTTATTATTTTTTTTTTTTTAAGCCTCGGGGTTTCACTTTCGGCCGCCGTGCTGGGGTGAATGTACTATACGTGTATATAAATGCTGGCTGATTTCTAGAGCAAATATTTGCAGGCTGCTATACGACGCAGAGGCGGCGAACTTTCACTCTTAATTTTTTTTCTTCGCGACGATCGAATTCCGACGATTTTTGCTCCCTTTTATTCAGCTCGTACACTTGTACACTGTGTCCTTGCGGAGAATCTCGGAGTAAAAGATTTACAATCGCATAACCCGCGCATCGAGACGACGAAAGAAGCCGAAGAGATATCCCACTTGGCAAAAGTGACCGAAGAAAGATAATCCTCCGCCAACCTAAACGAGTGTAAGAAGAAGAGGAGGAGGAGGAGGAGGAGAGAAAAGAGCAACAAGAGTCCACTCACGCACACGGACGCGAATACCCGAGGATATCCCCGGCCATTCACTCGGGCAGTTCGCCGCTAGATGTCGTTACCGGTGCGTCCTCGGAGCGTATGTCAACTGCCCCCACCACCTGCCGCAGCGACCTAACCTCTCGGGGCGCAGTGCAAGCTCAAAGCGCCTGTTCACTACTTGTTTCCCGCGACGATACCACTCCCCTCGCCACCCCGCTCGCGACAGATATGGTACATATATACAGCTGTGCTGCTTGCGCAGGTCTCTCTCCCTCCCTCTCTATACGTGTACACACTGTCTCTGTTGCACCTCCGACGCACCGCAGAGCAGACGACGCCGTATGCCGCGCGAGGAGAGGTGGCGGTGGGGGGATCAATGCCCCTTCTTCTTCTGCTTCTTCTTTCGCCGATGGCGAGCGACCAGTGGCCGGTTAAAGGTCGGCTCTCCACTTGCACCTATGTAATGCGAGCGATAACGTGTGCGCAAGCCGCTAGCTCTCTCGCGCCGGGGGAAGATACCGGCCGACTGCGTCGTTTTAATCTGCGATGCGGAGGAGAGAAAGAGTGAGAGAGAGAGAGAGAGAGAGAGAGAGAGAGAGAGAGAGAGAGAGAGAGAGAGAGAAGGAGAGGCAACCCAGGGATGACGCTCGAGGCTTGTTCTCGTGATGCTCGGCTTTTATTGGAGAGTTGTTGAGTGAGAATGTTGACACTGTTTGGGGGCCGGATTTTTCGTTTTCTTTTCACTCAGATGTGCTGTAGGACAAAGGCTCTTCCTGATTGATTCCTCATCGCCATTGAAAATCGGTAATCCGCGTCAGCTGTATATGATTCGAGAAGTTTCGCTCGTTTCATATGGATTTCGATTAAATTATTAACGGCAGAGCTATACTTTCGCTGCGTTCGAAGCTGCGCGAGAAGCCGCTAAGAAATTCTAATGATGAATTCGACGTAATTATCGAGCGTGCTTTTGCAGGGAGCATATAATAGAACGGCGCAAATTGTAGGTTTGTAAACAAAGCTCGTTTGTGATCGAACTCGGCTTGGCGACTGTAATTACGGCAAATAACCGCGTGCAAAAATGTCACGTAAAAATCGCCCCGCGATAAAATCGTTGCTCGCTGTGTGTATCCTTTGCGTTTCGAACTTCGTAAAAGTAAATTGCAATGACCTTATTAAACGAATCAATAATATAGGCGCGCTCGCTCATAGATTATTTTTCAATGAACCAAGATTTTTTCCGCCTGACGTGGATTCCATTTTGCGTATAAAGAATGGCCGATAAACTGTTAATTATTGCGACGATTGTCTTTATGCAAATTCGCGTCCCGCGTGCGCGCAGCTGCGCCGCGGATGATTATCATCGCGTCGAACAAAAAGCTACATTGTACCTATATACTCTCGATTCGAAGCAATATAACAGATTTCGCACGAAACTAATCCATTAAGCGCGATGCGGAGGAAAAGTTTCCGAAAACCGGTCTACAGGTAGTACTTTCCAAGCGCCGGAGCGTATGATAATGCACAGCAACGAGGGAAACAACAAAAGTTGCCAACGCAGCCTGAGTCAGAATTAAGAAAACCGCGAGTCTACTTAATTCTCACGGAGTGTAATTAAATTCCAACAGAGAGAGAGAGAGAGAGAGAGAGAGAGAGAGAGAGAGAGCTCCTTGTGCGCGATGCTCGAGCAACGACTTACTCCGCCAAAAACAACAATGCAATTATATAATATAAGAGAAAACAACGTCTGGAAGAGCCGATGATGAGATCGGATCATAAACACGGCGGCTGATTTCTCTCAGGCCAACGGAACTCAATACCCGTCCCCCAGCTGCTCTGTGAATACATGCATAGAACACACTCACATCCGCGCGCAAGTGGAGGCGCTCCACAACGGCATTCAACCAACAAGCAGTTTGTATAGCTGTGCCGAGCGAGTGAGAAGGGCACACAGAGAAGTCGAGCGTCGCTCCTCCTAGCGACGACGAGCGACGACAGCCGAATCTCTCTCTCTCTCTCTCTCTCTCTCTCTCTCTCACTCTTCTGCGGTGGCGGCGCATTAGTGCAAACGAGACGCTATACTTCGGCCAGACGGAGATAAAAGAGACTCTCCGCAAGAGTTGCGTATTGTGGAGAGACTCGTGCGCGTGTGTGCGTGCGTGCGTATTCGTTGGCAATATGGCTTCCGCCACATCCAAGCGAGTCTCTCCGTCTCTCTCTCTCTCTCTCTCTCTCTCTCTCTCTCTCTCTCTCTCTCTATCTGACTGTATAATATCGTCTGGAATTTTTCGTTGCTCCGAAAATTCCGGAGCGCGGAGCAGTAGTCGATGAATGGCGTTGACGGTCGAATAAACGCTGCTGCTGCTGCCGCGAGTGAATGAGTGCTAGTGGTACACGCACCGTATGCACCTGTTAAAATCAAATAGGACAAACTCAAACGATAGTGTGCGCGCACAGTTCGGTCTGCGCCGTGTGAAAGTTTATGTTTATGTGTCAAGCAGCGAGCAACCTAACCTACATAGACACCGCTCGTGCAGGGAGCTCGTCGCCGCCGATTACTAATGACAGACAATGAGAGCAGTGACTAGTTTGGCGAGTTGCCTTCGTGCATCGATCTTCGTGATTTTCTCGTATCAGTGAATAATCGGAGCCATATAGAGACAGCTAGAGCGGCGAGTTAAAATTCTCTCTCTCTCTCTCTCTCCGTTCCTCGAGTTTTTCAATCGCCCGCTGGGCGGCGCTGTCAGCGCACCCTTTCTCGCCGTGCGTGCACGTGTGCGCTGCTGCAGGAGGAGAGAAGGCGTCCCCTCAGCAGCAGCAGGCAGCACACTTACTTACATTTATACAACACCAGAGAGCCACCTTCTTTCGGCGTATCGGCGCTCTGTACAGTTGGGATCCGTTTGCGGGGCTGGACTGTATATACAGAGAGAGCGCCGGAGCGGCGGGGGGAGGGCAGACGGCAGAGCAGGCATCAGCTTGATGCGGCGTTGCCGCGTCGACGCGCGCCATCTACCCAGCGCCACGGACTTTCGCATAGCCGAGCGAGCAGCAGTTGTTGTATGTGCGTACGTACACACGGTGGCCAGCCAGCAGTGTGTAAGAGGGTAGAGGTTAGACAGCAGCAGAGAGTTCTCTCTCTCTCTTTCAATCCGTGTGTTGTTACTGCCCCGTTTCCGTGTGATATGTGATGCAGACTCGGTGCGTAAACTTGGGACGCAAGCAGTGGACGTGCAGGTTATACGCTCCCTGCTGGACGGCGAAGAAAAAGTGGGAGACGCAGGAGGTTAGTGCTGTGTATCGTATACGCATTGGCGAAAAGAAAACGGTTCACGCCAGCGGCAGCGGATGATACGGCGGCTCCTCTTGTGTGCGGGAGTCGTGTCTCTGTGTGTATAACAGCCCGGAGAGAGAACACTGATGAGGAATCTCGAGGCTACTGCGGCAGCACGCGACAGCCAGTACTCTCGGTAAATCATGGCTGTTTGTAATCCGGTGATCCCTTTCACGAGCGGATAGTGCGCGGACTGCATTACTCTTCGCAGAGCGTATATATACACACACACCCACACACACACACACACATATATATATATATATATATATATATATATATATATATATATATAATATAATAGTGACGGACTGTGTGCGCGCGCGCGTGTGCGTTAGTGAGTTGCTCCCTTCCGTGACAAACGATCGACTTTTCAAAAGAGGATCAACAGCGTCCGGAGAGCGGAGTGTAATCACGAGGAGTCGGCGAATGCCATGAGGATCCGGAGACAGGTGGACACGTGACACTGAGTCGGCCGCGTCATGAAGAAGCCACGGTGAGTAGAGGAATGAAAAAGCTTGTCATCTTGCGGCTCTCTGTATAGCGCCTGCACTGTCTAGTGTATATAGCGTTTGAGGTTAAATGGCCCAGATTCGCTTGGGAGCTACACGGAGAGCAGCAGCAGCGTCGTCGTGTGCCACTGTGCATGTATATCCGGTCAGTCGCGCAGGCATATACAGAGACGAGGCCTGAATCAATAAAAAAACTTTCGAACGGTAGAGCAGCAGCACCGCAGCGGCCTGTCGTAGTTTTTCATCTGTGACGGATCGCCCGTTGCGACACCGCGGCGGTGTACTCCGAAATTTTCTGCATCCGGCGCGCGAGGTGTATCTCTTCGTCGCGGGCTCTCGGCCAAAAAGATTCGCCAAAAAAGACAAATCCGAGAGAGAGAGAGAGAGAGAGAGAGAGAGAGAGAGAGAGAGAGAGAGAGAGAGAGAGAGAGAGAGAGAGATCAGCCTCGCACGAGAGCGAAGAAGGTCGAGTTTTCCGCTCTCTGGCGTATTCGCCCGATACAATGCATCGCGCATAGGCACCTCAAGGCTGGGCTGTACCGTTGCTAGCGGGGGACTACTCGCGGGCACACAGCTGTAGCGTGAACACAGCTTTATATACGTGTCTGTGTGAGTGTCGAACGAGCGAGCGCTCGCCTCTGCATGGCCGGTGTTGCCCTGTGTGAGTGTGTGTGTGTGTGTGTACGTACACATACGCGGGCAGGAGGCTTGCACCTGGAGCGTTAGAGAGATCAGGTTATATAGCAGGCAGTTGCAGCGAACGGCCACCTTCTCCTTCTCTCTCTTCCTGGTGTTCTCTCTCTGTCTCTCTCTCTCTCTCTCTCTCTCTCTCTCTCTCTCTCTCTCTCTCTCTCTCTGAGAATATTTTAATGTATTCCCCCGTACGCGACGCTCTCTACTCCGACTCGGATTTGGGGGGCTGATCCGCAAATGTTTTCAGACTCGAGTATAGTTTTAATAAGTGTATGGGTGTCGCGAAACACCGAGGGCGATTGAGTCGTCGAGTCGGCTGATTGATCGGCGGCGCGACTGCGGTTTATTGTTTTGTAATTACCGAGTAGCTCGCTCTCTCCCTCTCTCTCTTTCACTCGGTTTTTCGCTTATGCACTTGCATAAATGAAAAGGCCGCGCGCGGCGCTCGCAAATGAGCCCGAGTCGAGTTTCTGCATGCGTCGCTGCAGAGGACGTTTCAATCAGCCGGACGCGCGCATGCAGTATTATTAGCGGTTCTGGAAAACGTTTCACCATGACATAGCCTCTCCGAGCCGCCGATCGAGGGCTCCTCTCGGAGTACGCATCGACAGGCGCGCGGCTCTGCGATCTTTTTGAAAAATCGCCTGACTCATCGTCTGACTCACGCGCGCGCTCACTGCTGCGACAATCGGCTACTACCTTCTACATCCTTGTAAACAAAAGGGAAACCCACTTTCTCGCGCTTCGCAATAACTGACTCACTGCTCTTGCGTACGAGCTACACACCCCCGAAAAGTCGACGAAGGACAATGTCACGAACTTAATCCGAGAGAGAGAGGGAGAGAGACGGCGCACATAGCTGTAGGTAGCGCAGAGTAAACCCGAGGAGGGCCAACTCGACCGGAGCTTGCGGCTGTGCTGAGCAACTCGCGGAGTCGAGTCAGCTCCAAGTCGAGTCTCTCTCTCCCGCCCGCGCTATATAGTCGAAGTTAATGTCGTTAGCGGGGGAGTATACTCTCCGGGAAATGATTGGCCCCGTTGCGCGAGAGCTTCCAATTTGCTAAACTGCGCCAACTTTTTAATAGTTTCGCGCGCGTAAAAAACTGACCTTAATGAATTAATTCTCTCGCGCGCGATCTTGAATAGAAGTTTGCAGAAGCCGAGATCGATGTATCGTTGCGCGTGAAACTGGTTAATCGGAGTATAGGCAAAACAATCCGCGGGTCTCCGCGTGCGCGCAAAAACGCCAGCCCCTTGCGTCGCTGTACGCGTATAACAAGCCAGAGGAGATGCATGCGCATAATGGAGCGGCGCGCGGCGCGCAGTCGAACGGAGCAGGGGAGAGAGAGGTCGGGGTGCAAAATGCAAGCAAAAAACGCGCGGGCTATTGTTATTGTTTGACGAGAGTTATCGGGATTGCCTGGATACCTGTGGATTTAAAAATTGACGATCGATCTCGCGATCACCGGCGGATTCTCTCTCTCTCTCTTTTCTGGCGCGTGTATCGGTATAATAACTTTTATATATAGCTTCGTTCGAATTGATAATGACCCCCTCATCAGCGTGCGATTCATTACTAATTCAAGACCCTCGGCGGTACTTAAACCCTGAACTTGACGGTATAATTTTTTAGACCACAAAAAGAAAGAAACCGCGAGCGAACGAGTGAAAGAGAGACGTCGAATATTATAACCCCGAGACACTCCGAAAAGTATCGCGTCGCAAAAAGTCCGTCATTATATCCGTATATACCGCGCGCGACGTCATCATCCGTAGTCTCTCGCATTTTCCGCGGCGAGCCTACACCCCCGCATGGAAAGTTCCGTTTATTTACGTCCCGACTGCTATATACACTGCTGCTCTGCGAGGGTTGATCGAGGGCGAGAGAGAGAGAGAGAGAGAGAGAAAAAAAAGGCGCACGATTTTTCGCAGTGCAGAATCGTAAGGACGAAGTTGCTCCTGTGTGTGTGTAGTATTATACATGTATCCGTGCGCGGGGTGGAGGTTCGCGTTGTATAGCCGGTGCTGCGGAGGCTTATCGATCGCGCGGCGCCGACACGGCGGGAGAGAGAGAGAGAGAGAGAGAGAGAAAAACGCCGTGTGTTGCGCGCTGCTCTGTGTCCGTGTACATCACGCGCCGCCTGTGCGTGTGCGCGTGGATTAACGGAAGGACACTTTTGGGGGCTGCGCGCGTGTACGCGAGGTTTTTTAAGGGGCTGCGCAGTGCTACTTGTTTACGGCCGGACGAGCTGTACGGCACTACTAGGCGCTTCTTTATGGGATGATTGGCGCGATCGTTACGGCCGACGACGCCGCCGGCGCGAGATTAGATGGGACGGTGATTTGTTTAATCGCCGCCTTAATTGCTGCTTATCGACGAAAACACGAGTACGCGCCTATTGCATGTTATGCTCATAACAATCGGCGGCGAAGCATTACGCCGGTCGTGTTTGCATACGCTGCTGCGCGCTGTGCTCCGGATGGGGGGGAGAAAGGCGACGCGGCGGCTTGCACAATGCGGGGGGGAGCGTTCGATTTTTGTTAATGAGGCATCGGCGCCTTCACTTTTCTCTCTCTCTCTCTCTCTCTCTCTCTCTCTCTTTCTTAGTCTCCGCCGCACACAGTCGTCTCTGGGCTGTTTGAATATACGTATTATATACCTGCGCGGCACGCGCGCGAATGTTTGCCGCGGATAAGTGGCGGCCTCTCTCGTGCGGTTTCGTCCAGTGCTACTCGATCTCTGCTGCAGTCTAGTGTCTCCTTCTTTCTCCCTGACCCTCTCTCTCTCTCTGATGTTTCTTGAAAGAGAGAGAGAGAGAGAGAGAGAGAGGCTTTTCTTATTCGTGGGCTCCACTTGCTTTGCGGCGTTTAGGCCGAGGTCGAGGGTAGGTTCCGAAACTGCTTCGACTAGATAACGCAAAGTGTGTTATTTCACGTTTAAATATTTGACATTTGCTTGAATTAGACGAGTACACTCATCACTCGTGATGCAATCGGAGATCTCAATTGCCTCCAATCGAGGACACTATCAGCAGCAGTAACGCGATCGATTTGCAAAAGCGAGTCATCCCCCGAAAATCGCGTCGAAAAGCATCGCGAGAAACTCGAGGGCATATCACAATTCCACTGCTCGCACCGGCTGCAGTGTGCTCGACAAAGCCTCTCCTCTCTCGGGAAAAAGATCTCGGCGGCGGCGGCGGCTTCTAAAATAAGAGAAAAGCAGTAGAGGCAGCAGCAGCCGCTCGAGGGTTCGAAGAACTCTTCCTCCCTCCCTCCCTCTCTCTCTCTCTCTCTCTCTCTCTCTCTCACTCTCGAACTAACCTTTCGGGAGGCTGATGCTGCTTCTGCTGCAGCGCAGGCACGCGACGACGCGCGCGGCGCGCAGCGAACGAGACAGATTGCGAGAGAGAAAGAGAGAGGAGAGGAGGGAGTGAAACTTTCGTCCTTGCGTCTTTCGATCCAATCGCCGCCGCCGCTGCTGCTGTCGCTGCTGTTTTTTGAACCGCCCCGCGCATAGTTTTTCGTTTTTTCGAACGGGGTAAGTGACCCACATACGCGACGCCTTGCGTGTATACGACCATGGGGATGCGAATCTCTTTTCTCCCCGAGATGATTATTCATAGGCGCAATTACGCTGAAAGCGCGTTAAGCTGTTGCTGAAAAGATAATTAGAGGCACAAAACGACAAGTTAAATATAGCGCGCGCTCGCGCTCGCTTGTTTTCATCGCTCATCGCGCGATTACGTAAGCCAAAGGCGCGAGATCTCGGCGAGGCATTGTGCTGCTCGCGAAGGAAAAAGAGCTCTTTTCAAATAAATACATCGCGGAGAGAATGTACCGTTTCGAATTTTCCGCCTGGCGATAATAAAATCGACGCGACGATGGAATACTCCAGTCATTTCCTGCAACGTAACCTCGGCTGCTGCTGCTGCTGCTGCTGCTGCTATAACTTTGCGCGTCGCTCGTTGTTTGCTCGCTCGCGATTTTCTCTTTTGAGCCTATCCGAGTCTTAAAAATCAGCCTGTAATGCTTCTAATCACCTCCGGCCGACACAAAAGTGACAAACAGAGCGCGTGTCACCCGCCGCCCGTAATATACCCAGCTCCGCGCACACATCAGCCAATCAATCGGCTGGTCTCTCTTTTCACTTGTACGGCTCTCTTGACCCTACTTGCGGCTCTCCATGCGATCGATCGATCGTCGGAGAGAGACTCGAGTTTCGGAAGTCACGACCGCAGAGATCGTCGTCGGCAAGACTACCCGCCCTATATAGATTGCCGGAGAGACACGAGTGAATTTCGACTTTTTGAATAATCACCCGAGTTCGAGAATGAACGATTTGGCCCCCCGACGTGCGTGCGCATGTCTTTCGCGTCGGATTCAATTAGCGTTTCGAAAGTAACCGTGACTGCAATATAAACGACGATCACTCGCGGAGCCGCGGTAACTTTCGCAGATTTTTTACTCGCCTCTCGTAAAGAACTGAATAAGCACTCGAAAAATACGACGCGGAGCGCTTGCCTTTTTTTATCGCGTACACGCTTGGTAGTAAATTCGATAATGAAGATCCCTGCACGTTCGATTATCGGACGCTTACTTGTTCGGAACAACACGCGAACAATGGCCGTCTAGCTACCTGGCGCTGGTGCTGGGCCAGGTGTGCGTGCGCCGGCGGCGGCCCTGACCTTATGCCAGCAGTTGTCTTCTTTTCTTCTTTTTTTCGGACGGGGGGCGATAGAGACGCGGTTATAGGGGAGGGACTGCTACTCCGTTGCAAGACTGTGAGACTTTTAAACGGGAGACGTCGACGCAGTGCCGCTGGTATGCCGGGGATTTAAGGATATTTTTTCGGGGTGAACGGCGCCGAGGTTCTGGACTAATAGACCCTATTGAGGATTTATTTATGGCACGAAATTAACACGACTCGCGGCGAAGAGGAATATCACGCGAACGAGATTTATGCTCGAGTCTAAAAATATATGTCGCTTTATCTGCTCTCCGGAGCGTGTAGATAAAGAGACTGCTGTGCCGAGGCTCGAATAAAGATTTTTCCTTCTGCGCGAACTGCTGTATGTGTGTATCGCGAAATCGCGCGCACGCGGCAATGTCTCGTGTCTAGGGGTCGTTTTAAGTTTGCGAAAATAGCGAGAGGGAATATCGACGAGGTGTTGGTAAAAAGGTTTTTACAGCTCGAGGGTAGACGCGGGCGCGCGCAAACTTTCTTCTCTCGATTCTTTTTTCTTTCTCTCTCTCTTCCTCCTCGGCGCAAAGAGAGTCGGTTCTCGTATATACTTATGTATACATATACCCGGTCACTCTGCATCTTTATCGCTTTCTCATCCTCCCCCCTATCTCCGTTCTTCCTCGTATTTTTATTTCGCCTTCTTGTGTGCGTTGCGTATGACGTATATTAAATAAGGGGATATATTCGCGGCGAATATACGCATATAACAAAAAGATCCGCGAGTCAAATAATAAAAACGCGCTTCTTGCGTTATGCCGCGCGCTCGGCGGCCGCGATCTTATAACTTTCTACCTGGCGGTGGCTCGTGCGCGCTGCACTAGCTTGTAATATGGCTAACGCCTAACTTTCTAAAATGCGACCGAAAGTTCCTCAGTAGCAGCAGCAGCAGCAGCAGCAGCGTCAAAGTACGACCTTTGATAAAAAATTTACAAAACGCACGCACGCGCTTTCCGCTTCATCATAATTGCGGCACACTACAACCCTTGCACGCACGATCGAAGTTCGTAGAGATCGAAGGGTAGAAGAGACGCAATTATCCGTGGGTGCGCGGGGATTGAAAATGCAAAATCAATGACTGCAGCCTATGTATAGTGGCTCGAGCGGTGATAAATACAAAGCGACATGCAGCTCGCGGCATCGAGCGCGACGATGGCGTCGATGCATTATAGCCCTCTTCCTTCCTTCTCTCAATCATCTCATTACTCTCGCATCTCTCGGCCTCATCTCTCACCCACTTTCCTCCTCCTCTTCATTCTCTCACTTTTCCACCTCCTTCATTTCCCATCTCCTCGCGCGCCGTGTGTCCTCCCACTCCCTCTCTCTCTCTCTCTCTCTCTCTCTCTCTCTCTCTCTCTCTCTCTCTCCCTCTGCGTCTCTTCGCTTCTGGCACGCCGCCGCCGCTGCTACCGATAACACGGCCCGATAAAGGCTGCGGCTGACAACCCACTTTGATAAAGGCTCCTCTCCTCTGCTGCTCGTCGTTTGCAATTTCAGAGCGCCCTCTCTCTGTCCCTCCGATTTTCCCTTCACCTATACCCATCCCCCGCGTCTCGAAGACGTCTGGTCGACGAGGCTCGTTCGTACGGACGCTTGATAATCGGAATTTCTCTCTCGGCTCTGCGGCGCTGCTTCGCTTTTTATACTCTTGCGACTCCACAAGAGGCTTTCCTCTGTCTGGGACGTATTACAGTGTGCCCGGGATGCGAGGAGGGGGCAGATCGCACGCAAGCCCTTGCTCGCCGAGAGAGAGAGAGAGAGAGAGAGAGAGAGATACACAATCGAGCCCTTCTCTCTCTCTCTCTCTCTCTCTCTCTCTCTCTCTCTCTCTGTGGGTTGCCTCGAACCGACAAAGGACGTTCCTCTCGGATTCAAATTGATACTTGAATTTAGTCGGAGAAGCCGCTGCTCGGTGAAAAGGCGAGCTTTGTCGATTCGCTTGTAATTGGGGTCTCGGCGTCTCTCTTTTTTCCAAATAAAATCCAATGCTAACGATTTTCCTCTCTTTTTCTGTTGCAGGTAAGCCTCCGATAAACTTTGCCGCTCTACTTTATCCAGTAATTTGCAATCCGTGAGTGCACTCGATTATTCGAATTAGAATCGACGGTGTTTTCTGCCACCTTGTTTCCGCGATAGACCGCAGAGTGAGAGCGAGCGGCGCAATGCACTTGACCCTTTGATCCGGGGGGCGGTGTAGCGCTTTGTCTCTCCTAATCTAATTGTTTGCGATCAATAGACCAAGTGCACAATTCGAATGGCCGGCGAGCGTTTCGGTCCGCGAGATTAAAACTCAGTCACGTTCAATTAAGTCGCCAGATCAAGTGTGCGCGAGTGCCTGTGGATGATACTCCGGCGAGCTACTACTATACGATTATATTACGCGAAATCCTTATCTCTTTTCGCGCGTGTAAACACGAAGCCCTGCACAACGACGTATAACCCCTCTCACTCTCTCTGTGCATGATTTATCGCCCTCGCGCAGTTCAGCTCTGAATTATTCTTTATCGCCCGTAATAATTCATAATTAGCCACGCTCTCTCGCACGTAATGTGAAAAACGGCCGATCTATCTGATTGAAATATTTAAAAGCTCTCGGCTCTTCGGAGATATGTCGCGCGTAACGCACGCACTCGTGAAGAGGGGAGAAAAAAGGAAGAAATAGCCTCGCGCATCGAAATATCAAAGACTGACCAGCAGCAGAGCCAGGGCAAACTTCATTCTCCGCGATAAAGCGATTCCATTAGCAGGCACTTCGCGCTCATAAACTGGCTCACGGTGGATAAATGAAAAAAAAAGAGCGCGCGCGAGCGTTCGATCTTTGAACTCTCGGGGAGCGATAATTCTCCACCATAACCCCCCGTGTCCCGACGAGTGTGTGTATATATATATAGTGCGCACATGGTGTACATCGTGTCGTTGGCCCTTCGGGGGATGTGGTCTTCGGTTTCGAGGGGAGAGAAGACATCTGACCATGTGGTGTGGTCTAGTCGAGAGTGTGCGTCCGTCCGTGTGTGTGTGTGTGTTCGGCCAGCTCTCTCTCTCTCTCTCTCTCTCTCTCTCTCTCTCGCATCAAACCCTATTAACGCTTCGCTGACTAGTTTTTAAGGTGCGGTCGGTTTGACGGACGAATTGGGTGTTGAGCCATCGGCCTGATGCGCAGTGTGTCGTTATCGACGGCGCGCGTTTATTACATACCGCAGCATTTAGTTTATCGTTAGATCCTGCAACAATGATCCTGTCTATACGTCATACAGTGCGTAGATGCGCAAATTCGATAAATAGAATAATCATCAGTCTATATATAAGTGATATCATAGTCGCGGTTAAATATTGGCTCGCAGTCAACAGCATAATACGATCAATAACGCGAGCGCCCCCCGCTGCAATACACGCGCGGAGAGAGAGAGAGAGAGAGAGAGAGAGAGAGAGAGAGAGAGAGAGAGAGAGAGAGAGAGAGAGAGAGAGAGATGGGGAGGGAAATGCAATCCTTGCTATTTTCAAACTGACATCTCGCTCGCGACACGAGCTATTTACTTGCTGCGTACGCGCCGTGACTCGGCGAAAAAAACAGCCGAGTACACACACGCGCTGATCCTTCTTCGTGGAATAATAAAAAGGGGCTCGGTAGCGTGTACACTCTTTATCCCCCGCGAAGTTGGCGGCAAATTTAATTTCCCCGAATTTTGATGTAAAAAGAGTTCGCACAATGGCATCTGTAACATATATAAAAGCGTATAGAGAGCGAGAGGTTGGGGCGCCAGGCGAGAGACAGAAGGTCGATGAAACGTAGTAGAGCATTCGGGGGTCGGCCGAAAGGGAAGCTGCGGGATGTGTCTCTTATACCTATATATACGTACGTCCCAATGCTGGACGTGCCTCGACTCGCCTCGCTCTATATAATGCGCGTGTCTGTGTGCGTGTGAGTGGGGTGGAAATCGACGCACGGAGAGACAGAGTTTCGGAAAAATTACGCTGTTTGGGGAGCGAGGGAAGAAAGGAGAGGCGAGTTTTAAATTCGAGGGTTGCTTGCGGACTGGAAGAAACTCGTGGGATCGATGTGATTGAATCTCAGGCGAGATATATGCCTCTGTCTGTGAGTGTGTGTATCCGTATCAATAAAGGATGTTTGCAATGCCGTAATAGATGGCTCGGTTCGATTAGATACAGACCGAAGGTGGTGTGCGCGCCTAATGACGTGTCGTGCGCACGCTCGAGGGGTGCGAGCGATTCTCTTGTATGTGTGTTTTTATCTCCGCAACGCAGATTGCTGGAATTATATTATATCGCCGCACTAGAATACTACACCACCGCAAACCGTATCGATTATCTAATTTGCTCTCCGCGACTGATTGCGGAAGATATCGGCTATGAAAATTGACTTTACACAGAGCGTGCGTAGTAATAAACCGGCGCCATTGATGGAGCAATATTCAATTATACGAAGCAAACAGCTGACCGACTCTCTGTTGCGCTTTATATTCCGCGCGATCAAAGGACGCGCGCATACAGCGTCCGGCGCACGAAATTATTAATAATCCCGAATAGCATCAGAGAGGGAGAGAGAGAGAGAGAGAGAGAGAGAGAGAGAGAGAGAGAGGGAAAAGTCAATCGCAGAAATTTCCAGCAGAGTGCATTAGCATCGCCGAGATAGAGGGAGAGAGCCTACTATACTCCGGCACGCTTAATAAAGAGAAAGTCTCCGGCGGTGGCGGCACACGAGCGAGAGAAAGACGGAAGGAGAGTGTGTAATTGCCTTAATGCCGAGCCACGGTGCGTCACACACACGCACACATATGCTTGCGTGAGCGCGCTTATAGCGAAGCGCCGAGGATGAAATAGAACTCGGGGGAGGTCATTGATAAAGAGCAATGCTGCCGCTGCGCCGGAGTTAAATATAATGCGTAACCCTCCCTGCCGCCATGGCTGCGCCAGAGGGGAACCGCGCGACGCTTCTGTGTTACGTGCTATCCGTGTCCGTGTGCGCGCAGCATCGTTTTTGGCTGACGCGCTTTCCATTTAAACGGCTGCGACGCGTTGCCTCAGGCTGGAAACGGCCAACCTCGAGAGTTTGTTTTCAGAACGCGTGCGGTTTGATCGCGGTCTAATTACCGCGCGGGACGTCGAGCATTGGAATGACTTTTTTACGGAGCAAGTGTGCGTGTGTGTAGGGTGACGGTGAATGATTTGTTAATTAAGTCGTTTACGACGCGGTAAAGCGTCGTTAAATTATTGTAGACTTTAACGCGCGACGACGACGAGGAACAAAGAAGTGAATCACACGCACAGCTTTGCCGAGTCGCGGATAACGAGCGCAACAATAAAGACACGATCGACGATAAAGCTTGCGGCTGAATGATCCGTCTAAGGAAAACACGCCGAGCGCACTCGACGCGAGCTGCAGTCATCGTCGTAAGGAGCCAAGTGTGTACACACACCGAGAAGGTGAAGGGAGCGTGTCGTGTGCATGCAGCAACGTGCAAAAAAGGGTTGAAAGACTCGGAGGGTGCAGTGCTGCAGTGTGTAGGCGATGATAGAGAGGCGGGCGTTATATCGACTATTGATTCGCGCTTCCGCGTTACGTGACGCCCAGACGTCGCGATATTTTATTCAGCCGTCCATCTGAATAGACCGACGCGATGGAGGAGCAGAGCTATAGCTCGTTTCGCCATCTTCCATCGAGCTTTTTCTCTCCTGTATACTGCCGCCGCTGCTGTTGCATAGGTATATATCGACTCTCCTCTCTCTCTCTCTCTCTCTCTCTCTCTCTCTCTCTCTCTCTCTCTCTCTCTCTCACTCTCGGTAGATAGGCGAGCTCGCGAGAGGCTCATATCCAGGTCAGTAAATTAATAGCACGCTCCCCCGCGCGCTGTAACACACACGCGCGCGTCAAGCTTATGCTGCTGCTATCGTGTGTGGATGAGTCGGGAGAATGCTCTCGGCGGTCTTTTTGTCGTCGCTTCGAGCGATTTCCGGAGGCGTTGACGACGCCTGATGATGGCTGCGATGCTTCTTTTTTACTCGTCGAGCGTAGTTTTCACTGCGACGGACGACGTATTTCTTTTATTTTCGAAACAGATCCAGCCTATCTATACACGTTAATTCGCGGCAAACAAAGGATCGTATTTTTGTCCCCGAGCTGCAGGGAAAAATTACAAGCTTCGAACGCGATGATCACAGTCCTTCGGCGACGAGAAAAGAAGGCCGAATCAGCCAAATTGAGTACTTGATGGCCCATTGATTTCTCCCCTCTCTCTCTCTCTCGCGCGCGCGCGCGCGCGAACTTTCATATACCGACGTTGCTTAATTTTTGCTGTATAATATATTTTTGTTTAAAAATGCACGGAAAACACCGAATAACGGCCGTTTTCATCGGCCTACAAATAACCGGGCAGCAAAGTGCTCGCCGAACTATAAATCTAAATTCGTCAGCTCATCCATAAATTACCCGCTACAAATTCAACGAAACAAAGAACCGCTTACAGATGAGTATGAGCTTGGTTTTTTCGGCCGAAATCGCGAACCAACTCGCGCTCCCTCTCTTTCTCGAGGATGATCGAAGTTAAAAATAATGCAACTGGGTCGCTCCTCGCTACTATACTCGCTTGTCAATTAGCGTCTCGACTCGGCGCGGCCGAGTAGCTGCAGACGCTTCGACTCGCGCTAGCGCGAGTAATCCCGGAGAGTTGTGCGCGTCAGTGTTGTTGTGCCGGGGCGGAATGAAATTATGACGTCGCGCTGCTGCTGCTGTTCCTCCTTGATTCGGATTAGAGTTTGCACAATGAGCCGTTGAATCGTCGGCGTTCAACTTCGAGATAATGGTGAATACGCGCGCGACCGACTGTACATATGTAGGACTGTATATGCGGCACTGAGGCGAAGGGAGCGAGGAGAATCGTAAAAATTAATACAGTCGCGCGGCTACTTTTAAAGACTCGCTCGCTCGCCGAGAGAGGATCGGCAGGGATGAAAGTTAGCGAAGTGACGTATAGGCCGCTTGCTTCAAAGTGATTTACCGGCCGTATACCACCCAGGCAGTTGATTAATCCGGCCCAGCGTTTTGGCGAATTTCATGCCGAGCACGTGTGGTTAGGAAGAACCGAGAGAGAAAGAGAGAGAGAGAGAGAGAGAGAGAGAGAGAGAGAAGAGATACATCAGTGAGAGCGTAAGCGGGGTTATTTGCAGACGTGACCTAAAAGTATGCGCGCTCTCGCGTAACTGCGAAATTTCTCTTCAACCCTTTGAAGCTTGATTTTTTTCACTCCGCGCGTATACAGCGCAAACGCAGATTCACGTACGCGCCATATATTTTTTCTTGTCTTGGAAAAAAATGCGTTATTTTGAAAAACTTCCACGTGCGAAGTCAAAGCTCGTGTGATTCGTTTTCTGGAACTTCGTCAAACTGGTACCGCGAATAAATGCGCGCATAGGTGCATGCCGTGGTAATCCCGTGAACACAAGAGTCGGCTTGATTATGAATATGAGTATATTTTGTACTGTACACACTGATCGATAAACGAAAAAGTCAGAGTCGTCAAAGCAATGGAGGTGCACACACGCGCAAACTCATTTCGCGAAATAGCAGCAAAGAGTAGCAGTATATACCGCTGCACAGACGTCAGAGCGCAAGAGAAATGAAAGGAAATCCCGCTGAAAAACAAGAAGAAAAGGCTCGGCCGCGTGTAACGTCGTCAAAGTGGAAGCGCGCGGGAAGGGGGGGGGGGAGGGTGCGGGACGGAAAAAGGGGTCGCGTTATGTACTCTTTCCCGCGGTGGGCTTTGACACACACATACACACAAACACACACAGAACGCGCGCGCTTGTCAAAGGTCAAACTGTCGGAAATCACGAGCGTGTTGTCGACCTTAAACGAGCTTACACCTTCTTCTGCGAACTACGCCAAGCTCTCCTTCCCTTTGCACCGACGCGCAATTGAGAGATCCGCTACATATTTTATGAGCAGGGCAGATATATATCTCCTTTATTTTCTCCTCCTCGAGCTATATAGCCGGTCGATGCGTAATCGGGATGCGTAAGCGCGTGTACAAACTTATTCGATTATTCTCCGAAGGGCTTCTTACGCCGCGTGCAGCGCTTGCTTATACTCTCTCTCTCTCTAGTAGCGCGCTCGCGGTTGTGTAAAAATGATGATGCGGCTTTATGGCTTGTTGAGGTTATAATTGGATTATAGCTTTATCCGCGTGGAGTAATGCCAAAAGCTGCGGAGCTTGAATTATTAAGCGGAATGTCTTACGGATGCCCGCGTGGGTTCACGGCGCGCTTACACGTGTCATATTTTCGAGCTTGCTCTCTCGTGTAATTCACTCACCGATGAATATTACAGAGAGATATATGCATTCCCGCGATATTTCTGCAGCAGCGCTTAATCACGTCTGGTGTTCTTTCGCGCAATACTGAATATAGTATCGAAAGCTCCTCCTTCCGAAATTCATTTTCCCCGCATGTGGTGACTACCTGTGCTGCGCGCACGTACACGCATGCGCGAGTGAGTCACAGGCTCGAAGAGGAGATAGCCTCTTGTATAAATTAGTTTTAATGCACATTAAAGCACCGCAGTGGCGTTGCCGAAGCTGCACTGCTCCGCTGGCCGACGTCCAATAAATTCCGCCACGAGCCTCGGCCGAGAGAGAGAGAGAGAGAGAGAGAGAGAGAGAGAGAGAGAGAGAGAGAGAGAGAGAGAGAAGATGTGTAAGGATGGGTGCTTGCAAATGTGCGTTTATCTAACCTCAATTTTTAAAATAACCCCGGATCGCGAATTTCGCCCGCTTGATTTTTACAGCATTATCCCCGCGCACAGCACGTCTCGTTAACAATTCAGCGCGTCCGTCCGTGTGTGTACCTACGTACAACACTCCTCCTACTCACTTATGTTCACTTATGTTCTCGACCGAACAGTCGCTTATGGCGCGAGAGCGTATAGCCCCTACTCGGCTCTATGGATCGACGATGCGTTATTGACATACGCACGCGTACGTATAAATATATCGTGTACACACACACACACACACACGCATACACACACGGCCGCGCACTGGGTCATCCCGATGAAACAAAACAAAGACTCGTTCACCGCAAGATTCCGCGGTCTGAATTATTCCGCAAGCTCGCGCGGCGCTGAAAAATTCACGCGGACTCTATACCGACACTCGATGGTACAACGTAAAACTTTGAGCCGAGTTAGCAATCGACTGGCCTCCAGCGGTGAAATTCTAATCCTAATCTGTTTTCGGAAAGTTGCCAGCTATTAGTCGGCCGGTGCAGTTTTGATTTTTGCGCGCTAGCGCGTTTTCAGGTTAGGGCGGATTACGGAAGGGAGAAGAGAAAGATAGCGAGTATGAGAGAGAGAGAGAGAGAGAGAGAGAGAGAGAGAGAAAGAGAGAGAGAGAGAGAGACCAGCAGGCAGGTATATAGAGAGAGGGTTGAACGACCGGCTGCTCTCGGCTGTCCATTCACCCGACGGAAGCCTGCGTGCGCGCGCGTATATAGTCCTCCGGGAGAGAGAGAGAGAGAGAGAGAAAGAGAGAGAGAGAGAGAGAGAGAGAGAGAGAGTCGTGTTATGATTTGCCGCGGCGTTGTTTGCGACCGACGCCGACACCCTTTTCCCTTCCGAAACTTAAGCTCTTGATTAGTTGTCTGTGTGTAGCCCGAGTGGATGACTCTCTGGCTAATATACGTATTGTCGCTTTTCTTTTGTTTTCGGGGCTCGCGTTTGCCTGTGGAAATGTTGATAAATACCGTCGGTAAATACAAATAGTTAACGCTTCGCTGATTCTTTCCTCGCGCTTCTCCGGCGGGTCATATCCGCCGCGTAGTGCCGAGTGTTTTCTCGCTAAAAGACAGCTCTGAATATTTGAGAAAGCCGGTGCTCTCGTCGAATTTAGACGCGATGCATTTTTTAAGCTCGCGTCCTTTATCTCTCTCTAGCTGTAGATCCGCGCGCGGCGGTAGAGGGAAAAATTACAACGGCTTTTTGCGCGACTCTCTGCGAGTTTAATCGCTTTTCGGATAGCGCGCTCTCGTTAAATCTTCGGCGGCGCTTCTAAGAGGTTTAAGCGCGCGCGAGTAATTGCGTAAAAAAATGGAGCAGCGACAGCAGCTTCTCTCTCTCTCTCTCTCTCTCTCTCTCTCTCTCTCTCTCCAGAGAGAGTAGGGAAATTAAACGCGGTAGTTACGTATGCTAAATTAAAACTCTCGAGGCATACACATCTCTGGCCTCTTTTCTCTCATAAATAAAGAACGGCCAATAAAATGATAAAACGGACGCAAGAGAGAGAGAGAGAGAGAGAAGGAGAGAGAGAAAGGAACAACGTAAAATCCCAGACGCGCGCGCGAGCTTTTATGAGGTCAGAGGAGACTCGGGGGCGTCGATACGTATCGGCATCAGCAGCAGGCTTACAGGACGCTACACGTCGAGCACATAATCGCTCTGGTTTCACCTCCATAAACTATTTTGCATTATGTCTTTCGTTGTTTCTCGCTCGGCTGCTCCTCTGATGCTCTGCTGCAGCGCAGACGTGCAGCAGCGAGAACAGCTCGTAATGGCTCGAAAGCGTATAGGGTATACCGGGGAGGAAGGACAGCAGTTTGACTCTGCTTTTTACTGCTCTTCTATGTCGCGGAATGATCTCTCGGAGTGAACCGTAGATTATTAGTTTAAGAAGCTCGTAATATCCTAGCCCGATCGATTGAGTGCTGTAATGATTTTCGGGGAGGAAAATTGCAGCGCGATAATGCGGCGGTGGCGCGACATTAGCCAGTAATATCGGTTTCGATCATTCCGCTGTATATACAGTACATATAATACAGTAGATGACTGTAGAGTAGAGCTTCGCGCCTTAACGGAAACCGAATTATCGCGCGCAGCAGGTAAACAGGCTCCCGGGCATCGGCAGAAATTGGACCAATTGCCTCGGAGTTTCTCGCATCAGCGGCTCGCGCGTTGCTGCTGCTGCTGTTGGTCAATTAATTTTTAACCCAGTGTAATACCTCCTCAATCGCGCCGCTTCCGATCTTTATTTTCTCCGTTTTATCGAGTCGACCCGCGTCAAACGGACGGTAATCAGGGCGCCGAAGCCGTGTGCGCCGATTTCCCGAACACGGAGCCGGGGAGAGAAACCGGTTAATTCGTCACAAAACCCGGCGCGGGGCGTATCGAATTTTCCCGACTGCAGATTGAAAAGCCATCAGTGCCAGAGAGAGAAAGCAGCAGCACGCGATTGGCCATCCGATATCCCCAATTCCCTCCCCCGGATTCTTCATCTCCCTTCCGACGAAGAGTGTATATACAGCGCGTGTACAGAGCGGAGTATTCATCGCGAAATCGCGCAGGCGAGTGACCGAGTGTCAGTCGCGCACTTCAAAACCACCGCCTCGTCATATCTCGCGCGTTTGTACAGTGTGCATCGCGCGCACAACGCTATGTGTACCTCACCTCACTCTCTCTCTCTCACTCCATTCGAGGCTTTCCATCTCCGCATCCAGCCACTAGAGTATGTAACGCGCTACGGCCCGAAATAGCCGCCGCGCAACGAGTCGTCATCCCTCTCTCGGCGCCATGTGATTCCGATCGCGCGCGTTCATGGGCGTCAAGCGCATTCCGGGCGTTTAACCGCGACAGACACGCGCCACACTCCCCCGAGCCGTGTAAGTGTTATTTTATTTATTTATTCGAGGCGGCCCGCGCGTCTATATCTACCGCGATCGAGTCGAGTTCTTTGTTTCTTCTTCCTTTTCATTCAGGGCTGCGGTACAGGCACTGTATGGATTCGAGCTGATTTAGGGCTGCTTTATGACGCCGGGGGTCGTCGCGAAAAGGGCGTATTAAAATATTGCGAATCCAGCCCGATATCGCGCGTGATTTAGTATTTATGGAAAGTTTTTTCCTGCACCCTCTATCTCTCTTATTCAGGAGGCTCGCGCGAGGCCAACAAGTCGAAAGGAGCGAGAATCGGCTGTGGCTAAGAAAAAAATAAATAAATACAGCGCAATAGAACGCCAAAGTTATAGAGGCGGACGGATCAACAGGCAACAGTATAGCTTCTTCTTCTTCTCCTGCAAAAATGCGATCTACATGTAACAACGCGCACCGAGACGCGCGCAGTCATCCGCGCAGTACTCCTCCTGAGAAAACATTTTACGGTCATAATCTTGAAACTCCCGAGATATCCTGCGGAGGTCCGCTCGGAAATAAATTAAAGACCCTCGGCAGTACAGCGGTAGCACAGCTCGACGGAGAGACGGAAAGGGGGGGGGGCGAGACGAGAATAAGGGAGAAAGAGAGAGAGAGAGGAGGGTTCGCTCCGCTGTGTGTGCGGTTCAGGGGTGCAAAACGCTGCGTGCGGATCTGAGCGTATTGCGCGCGGCAGCTGTAATTTACATGTAAATTATTGATGATTGCATTAATGAGAGCTAGCCGCTTGCGAATTCAATTTGCGTGCGAGCTTATTTGTTCGCGGACCTCTGCGTGTATAGAACTGCATATTCTTAATGCACACGCATTTAGTTTAATCAGATTTTTAATCCGATAATTGCTCGGTATGCGCGCCTCGATTTTCCGTGACATTGAACGCGAGCTGCTATAAACTATAGGGGGGTCGCGTCATCGTCTGCGCATCGGCGCAACCCTTTGGGAGATCAATTCTTACCGCGACGGGGCATGAATCATGCATCGCTTTAATGAGCCTCCTAAACGCAGCTTCTCGGAATAATCTGCTAGGAAAAGATTCATCGCGCAGCGCGGTAAATTAGTTTCATTGGACACCCTTGCTGGCGTTTTCGCGCGCGGAGCACAAAAGCTCCACGACGGCGAAAGTTCATTTGGGAACATTGTGGTAACTCATCGACGACGGCAGCGACGGCGTTGGGGAGTTTCTTAAGGGCTCTCCCGAAATCGAGTTAAAATTTTGCCCCACTATTGCCGGGCGCGCGCGACTCGAGTCAACGGAATAAATTGAAACTCGCCTCAAAGACTCATCGAGTTACTCACACAACGTGCACTAATGATCGCTAACCCGCTTCGCACGGGCTCTTACAGCCCGGCATTCATCTTTGTGTCTGCAGACTTTTAATGAATCTGCGAGAATTTACGCGATTGAGAGCGGAATTGATGTGTGTATAATAGCGCTAATAACGACGCCATTTAGCGCCGCGCAGAACAGCGGAAAAGCCGTATACTTGTCGAATAAAATGGCATCGGCTATTTTCCTTATCCGGTGGCGGAGCTAGAAGGAAAACCAAGAGAGAGAGAGAGAGATTTGCCCGCGCCCTTGATCGACCGAATGGATAGGAGGGACGCGGCTGTTTGTACGTGTGTATATCCGAGTCTCTGCTGCGAAAGAAAGAAGGTTTCTGCTGTTCGGCGCAGTCGCGTATATATCCGAACATCGGCTTTCCACCCTCGAGGTATCCAATCTATATGCGCGCACAGACCCTAGCTGCTGCTGCCGCTGCAAAGGATGACGAAGGAGACAGCGAGCCATCGAGGGGAGGAAGCGAGATAAGGATGGAAGCAGGAAAAGATGGTCGACCGAGAGGGAGGTGTAGCGCGGTGTAAGGGAGGTGTAAGTGAGGAGAAGAGGTTGGAGCTGGAAAACGATGCCGGCAAGAGATGGAGATATATGGTCGCGATGGGGGAGAAGAGCGAGAGGGAGAGCTTAGGGCGACGAAGCTACGCGAGAGAGAGAGAGAGAGAGAGAGAGAGAGAGAGAGAGAGAGAGAGAGAGAGAGAGAGAGAGAGAGAGAGAGAGAGAGAGAAGCTCTCGAGGAGTGCGGAAGGGTAGAGTTTTTAAATATTGCCCCGGACTCTTTCCACTGCTTTTCTCCTCGCTCTTGTCGCGCCTCTCTGAAAATAGAGAGTACCACTTTTAATACTTTCGACTGCACACTATAATACGGAGGAGGAAAGCGTTGACGCCTCTCGCGTTTACGAGATAAGGCGGAAATCGAGCGGCCGATGTCGAGAGCCTCCGCTGATTAGATTACAATAAGCCACGCCGCTGATGGGGCAGTGCATAATCAGCTCATCACGCGGAAATAACAGCGGACCAAAGTGTCGCGATGCATTAGCCGCCGCGACGATCGAACGAATAAGCGAGGATGAAAAAAGAAACGAAGGTATGCGCGAACAGCATGACTTGTACGTCGTCGAGCAATTAGACTCGATTGATTTCTCCGGGGGAAAAAGCGATCGCCCACGCGCGAGCCGACTAAAAAAGCACATTATATACTGCTCTCTCGTGCATCGCCCGTCTCGTTTCACGCGCGAGCCAGCTGCCTGCGTGACAGAAGCTAGCGCCCCAATGGCGTCGTCCTTCGCCCGCTGCTCTGTTTGTGTGTACATTGTGTATAACTATAGCGGCCGCATTGGCTGTGGATGTACGAAGGCATGCGGCACCCACACGCGATAATACCGGCGATGGATATGCTGGATTTTTTTCCTTTTCCCTTGCAGCGTGATACTGGCTATAATGAGATTTCGCGGCTGGATTCGCATCGCAAAGCGCGCAAAAGGGCCCGACTTTCTACTGCGCGCTAAGTGATTCAGTTTTGTCATCGTTGCGTTTCACTGCAGTCGATTTTCATCGGCTCGAAGTTTTCCTGACCCATTTCCCACGCGTGTGACTTTATCAGCAGCTAGCACCACCTATACGTGCATACACACAGCGACTTTTCAATTCCAGCCTCGTTGTCTTGTACTCCCAACTTCCTCCGCAAAGGGCGATAATCAGGGTCGTATCGCGAGCTCGCATCTCTCAGGCACACATGCGCGCACTGCAGCACTGGTTCATCGCCCCAGGGCCAACAGGCAAAGTTCAGCTCGACGTTGCGCTGCTGCTGCTGCAGGTCAGGCCCTTCGTGTATGTACGCGTGCGTCGAGCGTGAGAAAACGGCGGCGAGCAGCAGCGGAGAAAGGAGAGAAAGACTTGGCTGAGTTTATTGTGTCCATCAGGTAGACGCACGCGTATGCTCTACTCGGCTTAGAAAAATTCGGTCTCGGGACGATCGAGGCCGGCCCCGCGATGCGACGACGGCGAGGGGAGGAATATTTTTGCTCGGACATTATTTCGCGGCCTGGAGTGTGTATATCAAAGCGAACTATCCTCGCTTTCAATCGTCGAGCTAGAATATAAAACGTAAAGCGGTGTGTAGGTATATACGATGATATTAGCCGAAGGAGCAGTAGTGTGTATCGAGCAGGAGTAGCGAAAGGAGTAGCATATAAAAGGGACGTATACAGTTGCAGCAGCGAGTTTCTCTTCCTCCTCGGGGTGTTAAATCGCGTTTATGTACTTAGACCAAGCGAGAGAGAGAGAGAGAGAGAGAGAGAGAGAGAGAGAGAGAGAGAGAGAGAGAGAGAGAGAGAGAAAGAGGAGAAACGGCTGCTGTGCCTCGTATGTATTGTGTACACAGTGTCCGTGTAAACGCTCCGTTTGCGAGCGCGCACTCTCGAGGAGAGAAAACAAAATGCCTCGAGACTATGATCCCCCGCGGCTTTCGGGAAATTAAATTTTTCCCGATCGGACTCTGTCATTTTTATGCACCTCTTTTCTCGCGGGTAAATATATGTATAAGCGCGAGAGAAGTTGCGGGAGGGTCATTATAAAGTTCGACTCGCGCCATATCGAATGCACAAGGCGCATTGCTGGAGAGAGAGAGAGAGAGAGAGAGAGAGAGCGGAGTGGAGTGGATAGTTCGCGCTAAATTTACGAGTGACTCGGGCGAATAACGATTGGAGGTTATGTCGCCCAAGTAATGGACCCTTATCTGAAAGCGATGGTGATTCATTTAGCGTTTTAAGAGACTGCGCTGGGAAAACAAGAGAGAGAGAGATGCAGCGGCTCGAGTCGAGAGAGTGTACGAGCGCAATACGCGCATAATTGCCAGCTGATATCTGCAGCGCGCGTTTACACTTATGAATAAACTTATTGTTTGCTTATAGAAGCATTAACGAAGTTACAGCGCTTGATGCGAGCGATTCGGCTATTATACACCAAGCGCGACTATAAAAACGTCTCCGCGGCACATCGCACACTTCAAACCTAAAACCGAGCGCTTACACAAGTTTAGCGTTATGAGATGGGCTGGAACGCCGCGTTCCCAGATATTAAATATAGGTATACTACTTTCTTAGCGAGAGCAGCAGAGTGTTCTAATCAATTAACGCGTTTCCCAAGCCAATCAGATCGGCGGTGTTACGCAGTCTATAGACGCGTATACGATCCCGAGCCAAAATTGGGTGACTCACGCACACACAATGTGTACTCGTGTGGTCGTCGCCTCGGGGTAGGTCGTCCGATTTCCTGACCTCCGCGTGACACACACCTCCTGCACCGGAAACAGTCGCGCGTCGAGCGTGAAAAGTTTGCGAGAAAGAGAGAGAGAGAGAGAATCGGAAAGGAAAATCGGCGTCGTCGGGGCATTAATTATTTCTTTATATAACCTCGGCGCTTTTCCCAGCAGCGGCGGCGCGCGGCATGACTGTAAACTTCCTACTTTGTACCTACTGCTGCTCGTCGTCGTCTCTTCTATCTCTCTTCCTCTCTCGGACGCGAGCTTGAGGCGGAGGAGGGGTCGATGAACCCGCCCAGTCGAGCGACTAAGACGCCCAATTAAGTGCCCGCGGTTCTCTCTGATTTTTTCTCTCTCTTTCTCTGCATCGCGCGGGGCAAAGCCTCCTTTTTTTCGAAACCCGCCGGGTCCAAAAAATTCGCGGCTGCATATTCACGTTAGTTTGTCACGAGATATCCTGCACCATACAGGCTGAGGGATATGCGTGTCGCGGCTTGTGTTTCGCGCGAGTTTATGCAAGCCGAGCACCGATAAGTTTCGGGGCTAATTTCGAGGTGATTTACGCGCGAGATGCTTATCGGGGGGAGGATATAGCTGTATAAGCTGCGCGTCTCCGTCGGATATCGAACGACGCCTTTATCGCGCGCGAACGATTACGTCCGCGAGTGCAGCGGCGAGTTTTGCAACGTCGTGTCCGAGTTGCGCGGGAGGGAACAATAGAGCGGCCGATCGTTGGGCAAAACGAGTATAGAAATCAGCAGCGTGTAAACGGGCTGCGGCTGCAGTAACGAAATTAGAACGAATTTCTAATCTGCGCGAAGAATCCGCGCAGCTGCTGCACTTTGAATTATTCTGTAGACAATGCGTGTATACGAGGCACGTGAGAAATTCCTTTTCGACTTCAAAGTCACAAGCGGCGGCGGCGGCGGCAGTCCAATCAATAAAATCATGCCAGCTACATGGTATATCGAGAGAATAGTGCAGCGCAGCGGCAGCGGCACGCACACACCTCCGCTAAACAGCTCCAAAAGGAATCCGGCCAGGCCTCTGGCACTTGAGCGAAAGTAACTCAATAGCCGCAACACGCGAAGCTCACACACATACCTGCGGCCAGTGTACGCGCGCATACACACACCTTATACTTATACACACTTATACACACCTATGTATGCAACGCGGAGTTAGAGCAGACTATAACCTTGACGCAGGCCGAGCAGTGGGGACATGCGATCGCGCGCACAATGGTACGGCAGCTACTCGAGCAGTCGCTGCCGATGTTAAGGCAGGGCTCGCCATTGCCAGCTGTGCGCCGAGGCACACAGCTGTTTTACCGTGACGCTGCTTAGCCGTTTTATAGTTGGCACGCGCGACCGCGACGCGCGACCAAGTGAAGATTGCGGAGGAGGAGGAGCTGCTGGCGGCGGCGCAGCGACGACCTTGGACGATTATTGTAAGAGGCGATCGAGTGGACGGTGCTGCGCGCCGCCGCGAGACGAGTTTCGATGAATTGGATATTACATTGTATGGAGGCGTGTGCTGCCGCGGCTTCCTGTGCGGGGGGGATGGCCGGAGGAAACGGGCCGAATTCTTTCTGATGGGATATATGATTACCCTATAATACAACGAGAAAGGCTTCGAATTGAAAAATCCAAAGGCGAAACTTAAATCGAGAAAGCACTCGAGTAGATCAGTCCGCGCGCTGCACCTGCAACAATCAACCGAAAACCCGATCAACCGCGGCTCCGGCGAAGCAGAAAAAAGCGCCGAGAGAACTTTTCAACTTGTCTCCGTGCTCCAGGACGGATCCTGCACCTCGCGGGAATTCTTCTTCCCCTTATTGCAGCAGTCGCCAGTTTATAGAACGAAATCGACGGGCGCACAGGAAATGGCCCAGGAGAGCACAAAGGGGACGGAAAAACGCCATATGCTCGGGCGTGCAGCCCTCACCTGCTCCCTCATTCTCTTCTCTTCTTTTTTTGTTGTCGAGAGGATGCGCTCAAGCTGTGTGTGTGCGTATACTCGGGGCGCACCTTGGCGCGGGTGACTGACTGTCTTCGCGCGTGTTTTCTTTTTTCTCTCGCTCTCGCATAGTATACACACGAGAACGGAGTCAATGGATCTCGAGGGTTTTGTGCGTCAACGACGCGCGAATAAGAGTGCAGTGTTTTGATGAGCTGAATTTTCGAGAGGCCGGTTTGTTTTTTATCGCTGCAGCGTACGGCGATGCCATAATGCTTCGGTTCGGCTGATAGAACGTTGTGTGCGCCGGCAGCTATCTAATATCGCCGCCGCCGCCGCCGCCGCGCGAGTATACTATAAATACTTACGCGGGAGCTTGATACACACTGCACACGTCCTGAATTATTTTTATTCTCATCGGCTCCGTAAGAAAAGTCTCTCTTTCTCAATGTCGCTGCTTTTACACATATAGGCTCTTTTTTTCCTCATCGCGCACACGAAATATTCAAGGATTTTTCGAGCTCTTAATTCCGGATTCGAGGTCGCGTATAAACCAAAACGCAGCAGCACCAGCAGCAGCATCGGACTACTCGAAATTTGCTGCCGACGATCGAGACGCTTCTCGGTCGGTTCATGTGCGAGCAACAAAAAAAGCCATCTCTAATTTTCTAACAGACGCCCACGCGAACTGACCTACATCACGACGCTTTAAAATTAGCATCCTCTCTCCCTCTCGATCGTTCGTTCTCTCCATGGAATCGGAAACCTTCTCTCTCTCTGTCTCGGCTTATAATCACACACGCCGGTGTATATCCGATCTCGCCCACTGCTGCCGCAGTTTTATACGCTAAGGGCTGCTGCTGCGCATATATGGAGTATCGATTTTCCGGAAGAAAATTAATCGCCTCGATTGAATTCCCGATTGAATTTTCATCGCTTTCATTATGGCCGCGGAAGTACTGGGCGATATTGTTTTATACGCTGCAATCCGCAACCTAGAATTTTTTAATTTCTCCCCAAACTCTCGTCGGCTGCGCAAACGTGTGCGCTGATTTCAAAGAGCTATGCACAAAAGAGAGTAGGAAAAGTCGACTGAGAGATCGTCTGCGCCAGAAAATCGAGATGAATATTAACCGCGCAGACGTGTGTGCGTCGCGTGGTAGTAGTCGTTCCCGCGACCTGTACATTCCGCTGGATACGTCGCTCCACTTTTTCCGAGAATCGAGTGCTGCGCGTCGCTCTTTTTTCTCGTCTCGGGGATTCTCGTTCTCTTTTTATTCTTTCTATTACGTGTTTCTTTCTCGATGGATGCGTCGGCTTTTGTCCTCCGATTCTTCCTCTCGACGATCCGACGAGCTCTCTGGTTAATTTCGTCGCTCCAACGTAGACATGAGACGATAAAGCGCGAGATTAAATAAAATTTCCTCGCCTCGGAGCGAGAGAACTGCGCGACATTTGAATTTAATCATTAGTGGCACGAGAAAGAGAGGGAGAGAGGCTCGATGGAATACCAGATGCAGCTACGGATACGTGTGTTTTCTCGGGCGGCATAATGTATACATACACACACGCACGCACATATAGCCTGCACGCGGAGAGTAGGAAATATTCAGCGCATATCTCACGTGGCGCGCGGGAGCGATTATTAGTCGCACGTGATGCATTAGCGTCGGCCGCGCGTCACGAGGTCTGGATATAGGATTTTTATGGCTTAGCTCCGGGCGCGCAACGTAACCTCTCTCTCTCTCTCTCTCTCTCTCTCTCTCTCTCTCTCTCTCTCTCTCTGTGCTCTGAAAAGTCAACTTTGCGTTAAACGTGCGTTGTATCATTATTTTTATCAGCCTTTGAGGCTGCGATGATCGAGTATAACGAAAACACCCGGCAAAACGGATGATGCGTCCGCAGCCCTTTCGATCGTTCGGGCCTTCGCGAAACTCTCGGGAAGGATAATAATAAGGGGTCGAGTTCGCGGGGGGTGGAGTTCTCGATGAAAAGGGGCCAAGGGGTTGCCTCGCCACCGCACCGCCGTGTTCCATTGCCCTAGATAAGAAACGCGCGCGCGGATATTCTTCGCGGGAGGGTTTTTTATCGCTTTCTTCTTCTTTGCTGCCGGTGCTCCGAAGGAGAGAGAGGCAAGATTACGGAGGATGTGTATTCCTGGCTGCTGGATTTTTTATGGTGTAGGGAGAAGGTTTGTTTATTCGGGACGGGGTGAAGGCTTTCTTTTTATCGAGGTACTCCGTATGCTCTAGAGGCCTCGGATAATTTGTTTGGAATTGGTAGAATTAATCTCACTACGCTCTTGACATCGATGCTAATAATTCTTTCTTTTTTCTGTTCCAGGTAAGTCACTTGATGCTGCACTAAACATTCGAGTGAAGTCCGTAAGTTTATGTACGAATACCCAGCGATCTAAATGTCAAAAAAAAAAAACACCACGAAGCGAGAAAGAAGAAGAGTTCCTCGCGATTTCTTTTTTCGTCCTTATACGAGTATACGCGTCACGGGGGGATTATTAATGCGCGACACCGCGCATTAATTGAAACTATGCGACGTCGGCGAAAAATATCCCGCCTCATTTGTCGCGCGCCAGCAGGCGGATCTTTAGAGGCGTGAAATAGAAACCAAGGATTTTCCCCCGTCTCGCATCAGACAAGATGAATTTAGGCTCGGCAAAGTTTCTCCACTTCGATCCAATCGATACAGGATAAAATTCATCTGAAAATATCAAAAATTCTCAGACGCAGTCCGGAAAAGAAAAGAGCCCGAGCGAGCATCTGGCGCACTATACAGCAGCATGGAGTCTCAAAGCTGCGGCGAATTTTCGTCTTGACCTACGTCACGCTCCTTATTCTCTCTCTTGCTCTCTCTCTCTCTCTCTCTCTCTCTCTCTCTCTCTCTCTCTCTCTCTCTCTCTCTCTCTCTCTCTCTCTCTCTCTCTCTCTCTCTCTCGGCATTCCCGAACGTCGGGCGCTTTATTGGCGCAGGAGCCGATGCTACAAAAGACGTAGTCGACGACGCGGCGAGAAAATGAGAGGTGCAGCGGCAGCAGCGCAGTCCTTTCTTTGTGCATCGCCGGCTGAGAGAGATTTTTCGAGCGATCGTGCGTTCTATATAGGTTTATCTCTCGTCTCTCTCTCTCTCTCTCTCTCTCTCTCTCTCTCTCACTCCTTCTCTTCCGGCTGCACTGATGTGTATTTATACATAAGCGTATAAATATTACATCCACACGAGATGCATCTCTCTCGCGATTGATTTATCGAGCGAATTTATAACGCGTTAATAAACGTCGTCACAAAGAAGCGCGGCTGCAAACATTAAAAAGCTCGGAGTATATAGCGCGAGAGGGCCTCTGGTTTATGAGATTAAATCGCGTAGAAAAAAAAGGAGCGAACGAGTCGAGAAAAGAGCGACGAAACAGCCGTGACGAAGTATTCCAGCCGTCTTTCTCTCGCTCTTTTCTTTTCAAATACTCGCTCGCGGCACGACGACGACGTAGACGGCAATCGCACTTTGGTCTTAACGAAAGATGGCGCGGCTGTGTATTTTTTTTTCTTCCTCGATTCTCGCGGCGGCCGCCGAGGAGGTGAAGAGACTTTGCTATGTATTGCGGAGAGTTTCGAATTTTTTGGCTTTCCGAGAGTTCGCGATTGATTTACGGTTACGAGCCTACTTCGCGGCTTTTAATGATTCTGTTGGCGAAGCTGTGTGGGACGAAGCGACTTTTTTCCCTTTCCGTATGTACCAACTTCGCTCCATCGGCCCGTTTGATCTTCTAAATTTCTCAATATTTCTGTACAACGCACGAGATGGTTACATCGGAATTAGTCCCGTGGATAAGTAATCTAGATAATTGCCGAAGTGCGATGAACGCGTCGATAAGCTGAGCCGTGATTTCGCCGCTCGTGGCATTCGTCACGAAAGTTCTGCGTGACAATTCGCTAATAAAACATAAAAAGCGAGAGACGTTGGCGGCAGTGTGACTTCTTTGTTTCATCGCGTATAATACACCGTTGCGCTCGCTTCTTTTTATCGCGCGCGTACGTACGAAAGAAACATCGTCGTGATTCACGTATAAACAAACGCCGGACGACGATTTCAACACCTGCTACACACACGCGTATTCTCGATTTTAATTAATTTTTTCCTCTCTCTCTCTCTCTCTCTCTCTCTCTCTCTCTCTCTCTCTCTCTCTCTCTCTCTCTCTCTCTTTCTCTCGCGTTACATCCCGAAAGTCATTAGCCAAAGTAGAATGTATACTATGTACACATTACGCACGCATGCGCGCGACTTGAAATATTTGCAGACTCGAGCGCGTAATATAACGTCCGTTTTACTCTTCTATCATCGGGTTACTACGTATAATACGCCGAGTGACATATACCCAGGGCAAATATTGCCCCAACCTTCATCAATATTTAAGCACGCGAGTCTCCGAGTGCCACTGAACATAATTCAAGTTCCTATACTTCCATATACCGCTAGACCGCTACACTTTTGCGCAAAAAGTAAAACAAACTTTCAAACTGGACTGTATCACGGCAACTACCTTACACGCGGACGCACACAAACAAACACACAGAATGCCCCGTCTTTCGCGCTCGCGCGCGAGACTCTTATCGGCCTTCGCCGGCCGGCCGATAAGCCTGTGTGCGCGAGCTCGAGAAATATTACAACGTTGCCGCCTGTGCAAATAAACGCAGCTCGCTTTACGCTTGACGACAGAAGTAGTCGAGCCTCTGTGTATGTGTGCGCGCGTATATGAGCTTCTCGCGAGTCTCGTCGCAATTACAAGCCTTTCTGGTCGTACTTTAACTTCGCATCGATTGTCAGCGGGCACATACTCGCCTCACGGATACTTCGATCGGAGATAAGCGGCAGAGCCGGATTTATTTTTCCCTGCGTGCGCGCAGAACTGCTGATAAGAGGCGAAAATGATGACGACTTTACAGCGCTTTTCTCTCGGTACGTACACTGTATACACGCACTCTGTAGCTTTAGAAAGAGAGAAAAAAAAGAGAATCGAGCCAGAAGTTCGATAAAGCGGGCTAATATTTATCGAGCGCGTATACGTTCCTGGCGTCGGTGATCTGTATTAATAAGCGCGTCGTAATCTTTCATAATTCCCTGAAAATCTCGCGCGACGATCTCTCCGCGCATCATTAATTTTCATTCGCGTATTAAACGCGCAGGAGAAGCTTCCCGAGTCTTGACCACCTATATACAGCCAATGATCTTCAATTCAGCCGCGCGACGACGAGTCCGAGTCTCTTCTCTCTCGCTCTCGATCTCTCAGAGCCTAGGTATGTTTTATACGTGTATACACAAGTACACATGCTCAAGCTCGTGTGTACGCATCGAAGTACCGTCGTCACTATTAATACTCTAACGTAACACACATTAACGTCGATTAAATCTCAATTACACGCTCGTTAGGCGGATTATGCAAATAGCCGATCGCGTGCACGGTGACTTTTCTCTCTGTACACTGTGTACACGTGACGCCCGACAAATTTTTATCATCGTTTTCGGCGATAAGACGTCGCATCCTAGAGGGCAGCGTGGCGAGCGATAAACGCCGCGAGTGTAAAGTGATTCTAAGCAGGACAACCATATGATAATCACAATAATCCTCGGCGCCTCGTGAAGCTCGCCGCACGTTTCTCTCTCTCTCTCTCTCTCTCTCTCTCTCTCTCTCTCTCTTATCTCATCGACGCATCCAAGGGGCCAACGCTCCCGCGGATCACCCCCTCTCCCCCCTTTAAAAGTGACAAACGCACGACACGACGCTGCTGCGCGTATTATTTAACGAATATAACGCAGAGAGAGAGAGAGAGAGAGAGAGAGAGAGAGAGAGAGAGAGGCTACCGGATGGACGGCCTCACGAGAACAATGGAAAACAATCGAACGCCGCCGCGACGACGTATGACGACGACGACGACGCGCGCAAGCAGCCAAGCCGGAGATTATGCAACAGTCGAGTTGCGTTTAAGCGCGAAAGAGGAGGGAGAGAGTCGGACCTGAATGCGCACGGTTAGAGGCGTTATTTACGCTTCGCTCCTATACACTGCGCAGTGGGCTTCTCTCGAGACTGTGCGTATCAGAGAGCCTCGCTCAACGAAATTCGCTCCCGTTGTCTTTCAGTCACAGTTTATCCACTATTTTTCTTGCCCATCGCGCACTTTTTTTCTGCAGAGCTGTAACGCGAGGTCGGATTCGATTCTTGACACACACAGACAGATCTCTCCGGCGCACTGGGTTTTAATGGGTCAAGGGGCCACACGGGCCGTGCGTGAGCTACGCGGGTAATTGCGGTGGAAAAATTGTTGCGTGATAATGCGCCGCTGCAGCTCGACATATCGGCCGCGCACGCGGCTGTTCTCTCTCTGTCCCCGCGCGCACACGAGTCTATTGATCGGCTCGGTGAGGCGCGAGAGCTGTGGATAAAACGATTTTCCCGAAATAGCCGAAGATGATGGAGGCGAGAGCGTCTCTGTTTTGAAAAAAACGCATAGATAACTCTCGCGCGGCACAGCGTCTTCACGCGGCGCGAGATACGGAGGCGTAATTCCGTTGCGCCGATACCGATAGAGCATCGAAATGAGAAACAGAAGCTCCGGCGATAATCGCGCGCGCGCGCGCGGTGGTATGTTACATAAGTGAAATTTCGCTGGAAAATCGCAGTAGAGCAGCGTACGTATGTAGTGCTTCCGAGAGTTTTATTATTCGCAGCGCCGAGCGTTTCCCCCGAGAGCCGATCGAAAGTTTTCCACGAAGTGTCTGTAACGCGACACGGCCGATTCTCGTTCAAAGTAATGTACTATATAGGTATACACACAGAGAGCCGAGGCAGCGATCGGTAGCGACGGATGAATTTAATAAACGCCTCGTCCTGTCGCGTGTGTATGTATAGGTATTAGAGTGTGTGTCGACCGACTGATTAAGCGCGCTATTGCTCCTCTCTTTTATTTATCAGGAGGCGACAGAAATAGGACTATCGATCACCGCGCGCTACTAGTAGCGATTAACACACTTTGTTCAGCGCGTTTTTCGTCGCCGTGAAAAAAATACTCCTCTCCGGCTAACGAGTCCTCCTCGTAAGTCGAAAGTGGTAAACATTTGCCACGAGCACGCGAGTAAAAGTAAAATCTCGCAATGGTTTGCCGAAAAAGTTTATAAATAACCGCGATCATTCCTCAACTCGCGCGCGCGATGACCGATGCACCGAGACTCGCAGCGATTGTTTCTCTTCCTCTCCCTCGAGCGCAAGACAGAGAGGGAAAAGCGCGCTGCGCACACGTCGCTTTTTTGCAGGCGCGCATGTGCAGTTCCCCGCGCGAGGAATGAATCTCGCGCGAGTGGGGGCATTCCGCGGCTGCACTATGCGCTCTTTGTTTTCTCTTTTTTCTTGCGCCGTTTTTGAGAGAGAGAGAGAGAGAGAGAGAGAGAGAGAGAGAGAGAGAGAGAGAGAGAGAGAGAGAGCAGCTGCCGCTGCTGATTTCCGAGAACGATCGGATGAGTTCGCTTCGCGGATCCGCGGGATTTTTGTCGATGGAATTATTTTTCGAACGCGGTGTCATTGGATAATTTTCGTCATGTCCGATGCAGGATTGCACTGAGAAAAAAATCATGGACTCGTTGCTGGCAAGTCCCTTGGAGTAATTCCAAGTGCTGCCGCCTGGACTGCGACTAGCGCTACGGAAAAATTGCAGGCGCCCTCTCCCGCTAATAGTTCCATGGCGTAACCCCAATTATCGCAGCAGGCCCCTTGGAATTCACGGACCACGTGCCACTGAGAGAAAAATAACATTGCAGCAAACATATATGTTAACTGTTAACATAGGCATGTTCGATTTGAGCCAATAATACGTATGTTAATAGTTAACGTAACTATGTCATATGTTAACATAGGCATGTTCGATTTGAGCCAATAATACGTATGTTAATAGTTAACGTAACTATGTCATATGTCAAATAGTTGACATATGGCTGCCCTTTACGATTTTTCATAGACTTTATGAAGTAATCAGATAAAAATTATTAGAAAACACACTTGTATTGATTTTATTAATGCTGAGTAACTTTACAGTGATATAATGTCAAAATTCAAAATTGTGTCTTTCGTCGGCCTTTTGGGTCTAAATACCAGATCTGGTAGTTCTAGTCTAGAGATAAAATAATGAGTGGGATTCAGCAGCCTCTGGCATTTCCAAAAAGGTATATATCAACTAGTTTATCACTATTAGTTCAAAAGTTATTGGGAAAATTCAGTAGTGTGTTAAACATCATATCGTAATCATTCATTTTTCAGATTTGAATTTTGACATTATATCACTGTAAAGTTACTCAGCATTAATAAAATTAATACAAGTGTGTTTTCTAATAATTTTTATCTGATTACTTCATAAAGTCTATGAAAAATCGTAAAGGGCAGCCATATGTCAACTGTTAACATACAGCTATTTGACATATAACTATAGCTACGTTAACTATTACCATACGTATTATTGGCTCAAATCGAACATGCCTATATAACAGTTAACATATATGTTTGCTGCAATGTTATTTTTCTCTCAGTGTGCATGCACGCGCGACAGCACTATGACTTTGAATTGTTTGCAGGTTTTTAGCAAAATTACGATTATTGTATAATCGTGAGTGTTTTGTGCATGAGATAAGACGGAGGAAAAAGCAGATTTTAAAGTGAATTCAAAGTAAATTCTAATTGTATACAAAAAGCTAATTCTAATATTTTTATTATAGCATGCCAGTCAAGAATTGTCTCTTTGCAGAAGTAAACTAAGATTTTCTATTGACTTTCTAGCTTAGGTCATATTTCTTGAGAAAGTTGATAAATTGTTCAATATCAATTTATATGCATAATAAAAGCTCTAAAAAGTTGAAATGTATCCAATATATTTGAAATATAACTTTTTAATACATTTGCAAGTATATAGATTAAATAAACTAATGTTCAGAGGAGTTCCTAAAAATGTTGCTTCTATCGGTGATTTGGTCCAAATTTCAACTTTTTTATTTAGGGACCTACAGAAATAAAAAAATCACTGGCTAATTCGTTATGAAAGCAAGATCTGACAAGTTTTTATTTTTCCAAGTTTGCATGATTTTTAATTGAAAAGCTATTAGGTTTACAGAAAATATTATAGATAGCTTTTTTTATCTTGCTTTGATAAAGAATTACCCAGTATTTTTTTTATTTCTGTAGGTCCCTAAATAAAAAAGTTGAAATTTGGACCAAATCACCGATAGAAGCAACATTTTTAGAAACTCCTCTGAACATTAGTTTATTTAATCTATATACTTGCAAATGCATTAAAACGTTGTATTTTAAATATATTGGATACAATTTCAACTTTTTAGAGCTTTTATTATGCATATAAATTAATACTTGAGAATTTATGAACTTTCATAACAAGGAAGACACCATCTTTCAACTAAAGCATATTTTCTAATTTACTTCGAGTAAAAACATCTATCTATAACTGACATGAATAAGATATTTGTTATTAAAGTTCATTCAATTAACTTAAAGTTTTTGATCAGGTCACAAACTCACTGATGAGATTTGTATCCTAGCAGTACGAGCGCCCGCAACTATTCCATGAGCCTGCCCCGATAATTGCGGATGGCTCTATGAAAATATTGCTTGGACTTGTCACAAGAAATTTTCCGTGGCGCTACTGCATTGTACGCGGCAGCATCTGGAACTACTCCAGACCGCTCGCGCAGGATATACTCCATGGGGGACTCACGAGCAACGAGTCCATGATTTTTCTCTCAATGTGACGGTCGATTGAAAGTTTGTCCACATCCATCGCTCGTGCGTCACAATAAACTCCGGCATCAGTCCGGCTAAGAATACAATCTCGCGCGTGCGAGCGAGCGAAATCTCCGTAACGAGCGGGAATTAAAGTTTTACAGCCTGACGAGTGGCGAATCTTATTCCGCGTCCAGTTTCGCCTCCGCCGCGTCTTTTATCATCCTCGTCGTCGTCGTCATCTCTCGTCGCTATATACGCGTGCTCCGAAAGCGACTTCCGTTTCGAGCCGCACTTTTTCTCCGTCGACTTCCGGCTCGTCGAGCGAGATTACATGGAAAAAAGGGAGGACCTTGGGCAAAGAAAAATAGCCTGCCGAGGAGTTACAAATCGTACTCGACGACTGTTGCAGGAGGAAGCTTGCGTGTCAAAAAGCGGGCTATATTTAGATGAGCGTCGAGGAAAACGTTTCTCTATAGTGACGCCTCGGAGCAATTAAACGTCAAGTTTTTCCTGCCAGCGCGTCGAGGATCTAGAGCTGTTGATAAGCACAAGCGCAATTTTTCCTTCGAAAATTCTCGACGTCCCCGCGCTCGTATTTACGCCTGACGATGTTTACATCGGAATCCAACGCTCCGTATTGATGAAAATAACAGGCTCATCTCGCTCGGGCGTATTCGAGCGCGGGTAATAGCGCGTAGGTAGATCGGGGACCGATAAATTCTATTTCGTTATTTACCACGAGGCTATTAATAAATCGGAGCGCGCGGAGCGTCAGTGCGGTGTAGGTGCCGGGCATGCGCGCTGTCTCAAAACCGATGCGTGTGGGAGAGAGAAACGAGGCAATAAACAGACCTCTAGAGTTAAAGTGAGTCGGTGGCTTACGCCTCGTCTGCAGTGCGCGTCTGTGGCATCGAAAATTGAAAATCCGCACTAATCTGCGGGCGACTAAAAGAAAGCAGTATGATATTCTCTAGCAGCGAAGCGTCGTGCCACTCGTTTGTCGAGCGCTACTTATACCCGATTGTTTGTCTAGCGACGCTCTAATAGGTGCACTTGGCCCCGAGCTGGCCATTTAAATTTAAACCCCTCGCAAACCTCTCGCTCTCTCTTGATACGTCGTTTTTCTCCCCGTCCCAAAAGAATCGACTGCTCGTCTCGAAAGACGAGAGTTAAGAAGCATATAGCCGAGCATTATAGCAGAAGAGAGGAGAAGAAAAATCACACTACGCTCGCATCAGAGAGAGAGAGAGAGAGAGAGAGAGAGAGAGAGAGAGAGAGAGAGAGAGAGAGAGAGAGAGAGAGAGAGAGAGGGAGAGAGAGCGAAGCTCGGCAGTCGGTCGGTCGCGCGCGCGCGCACACTTTCCCCACCACCGGCGTCTATAGCACACACAGTCTCTCTCTCTCTCTCTCTCTCTCTCTCTACTCCGCAGTCCGTCCCCTCCTCTGTGTGGCAGCACCGCCGACGCCGCTGCTCTGAGCGTGGCGCGCACGACCGGAAAGCGCCAGTTTCTCCTCGCCGATCGTCTCCGGCTCATCCTGTGTTCTCTGTCTCTCGCCCGTGCGCTCTGTTTTCTCTTTCCGTCTTTCTCTGCGTTACCCCTGTGTCTCTCCCTCACCCTGATCCACTCTAACCTTCCAGAGCGCCGTGGCTACTTATACATAGTTGTTGTATATACGAGAGAAACCACGACAGTTGACGCGACGCGATCCGTAAAAACCCAGTGAGTGAGTGATACTGATGTAACGTGTGTGCGTACAGACGTCGAAGCGGCGGAATAGAAAAAAAATACGCACAACACCGACGCCTCTGGTAGCTCTCCTTGGAGCAGAAGCAGCACCTAGCAGCCGATTTCGGGGGAAAGCTTTGGGGATTTTCGGAGAGGTCTCTGTCTCTCTTCCCCCGCCCCCCGGTCTGCTCCCCCCCTCTCTCTCACTCGGCTATTGGACGTTTACCAGAGAGAGAGAGATAAGCTGTCCGAGCGAGGATCGCAGTGCCAGTGTGCATACAAGTGTCCGACGACGACGACGACGACGCTTTCTTCGAAGTTCGAACGAGAGATTGCTCAACTCTCGGCGGAGCTGAACAGTGCCAGAGTGGGATACGGCTGGATACGTCGTACTTTTTGCGACGCACGCGACAACGACGCTGCTCTTACATCCGTGTGTGCGTGTGTATAGGCGCGTAGAGCGAAAGCTGATTCGTGCTCGAGCTCCCGGCTCGTGATACACACGACTGCTGTACTAAATAACACGGAGAGTGCGTGATACATCGGTGTGTTGTTGTTCTTCCTCGTCGCAGTTCTGTGCTATATACCGGCGTCTTCGCTGCGTCATTCGGAATCTTGGTGTTGTATGTACGTAGCCGTGCTCGTATAATCTGGTGCTTCTGGATAAGTTGCAATATAGCAAATTAACAAAAAGTGTGTGAAAAGTACCCTCTCTCTCTTTGTATCTGCCTGGTGCAGCGTATTATACCGAGAAGCGTATGTACGCGTGTGAAGCAGCTTAGAGGAGAAAGAAGAAAGTGGCATGTGTCGGTTGATCGAGTGACGGGGCTGTATCGTGCATAGATACAGCGGAAGCAGCCTCACCGCCTGCTAACGACGACGATGCGCCTGGCTTCGGAATTCCATTCCACCCGTGGATTGGCCGAGGCAAGCTCGTCGCGACAGAGTCGCGTCTTCTCCAGGAGACCTTAACCTCAACGCAATTAGTCGGTGAGTAACTGCGCGTACGTGATCCGCTGCTCTCTCTCTCTCTCTCTCTCTCTCTCTCTCTCTCTCTCTCTCTCTCTCTCTCTCTCTCTCTCTCTCTCTATCACTTGCACAGTCCTTGTTATGCCGGCGTCGCCGACACAAAGGATATAGAGGGGAGAGAGAGAGAGAGAGAGAGAGAGAGAGAGAGAGAGAGAGAGACATTCGGAGGCGGCAACTCCGGAAAATACCGGAGGTCCAGGTATACCATAGCCTAGCCGGCGCGTCATAAATATTCCAACGGCCTTACGGGGGAGAACAAAGCCTCCCTTCCACTGCCCCAACCGCAGTCGGTACGGAAAAGCGTCCCAAAGTTCAACCAGTTAGGCTGCGTCCATAATAGACCGTTTTGGCTCCGTATTCGGTACCATTTATGTGTATTAGTATATCTGTATATACCGTGTGTCCATCACGAGACTTTCGATAGGCGATGTGTAGGTGGAAAACATTTCCCCAGGAAAAATCATAGTAAAAAGTTTTCAGGCATTTTTAGGATTTTGCAGCCCATAATGAGGAGACGATAATCCGTTGAGAAACGGTCGGGGGTGGTGCTGCCGGTCAAGGGGCAATAAATTTATTGCCCCTTGACCGGCAGCACCATTCCCGACCCTTCCTCATTCTGGGCTGTAAAATCCGAAAAAGGTCAACAAATTTTTTCACCCTGGTTTTTCCTGGGGAAATTTTTTTCACCTACACATCGCCTATCGAAAGTTTCGTGGTGGACACACGGTATAACGTATACGGGTGATTGTGGACACAGCCTTACTCTGTGTCTCGGAGTATTTAAATCCTCGGTCACGATGACGAAAGCGCGATTAGGATTGCGCGAAAAGTGCAAGGACGGCCGTACCTCGAATTGAGTGACGGAATGCCGAGCTTATCGGCTGTTTTCCAATTGAGATATCAGCATCTCGCCCTCCCCCCTCCCCCTCTCTTTCTCTCTCGCACTTGTTCGAATGAAAAAAGAAGACAGAAACTCGAATCTATTGTAGCGAGCCGCTTGGGGCACGCACACGTATAATTAGACACACACACACACGACAGCCGGTCAGCCGTAATCGCTCTCCTTTCCGAGCAACGGCATCGAGATAACGCCACCGCGACTAAATTGCGCAATACTGGAAGAAGGAGGTGAGTCTCTTGCTTGTAGGATGTGTGCACGGGAGTGAGACAGAGCGAGAGAGAGAGAGAGAGAGAGAGAGAGAGAGAGAGAGAGAGAGAGAGAGAGAGAGAGAGAGAGAGAGAGAGAGAGCAGTGCGCCTGCGAGCGCGCGTGACGTCACACGCAAAAGAGAGAAAGAGCCGCCATAGGAGAAGAGGACGACGAAAAAAAATCTCAAAATCCGTCGAGTCGTTTCCTTTGTCGAAGGCTCGACGAAGACGACGACGACGACGACGACGACGACGACACACTAATTGAATGACGCGAGCTCCGTGGGACAAAGTTTTTGAGAATGCAATTTGGGAAGTTGCGACCAAGACGACGACGCCGACGAGGCTATTTAGTTTGAGTAACGCGATGCAAGTTAAGCGATATCCTAGATTCATTATACAGGCGCGTGATTGTGTTTTCCAAGTATGTTTCTTAATGTTCCTCCGCCGGAGTTATAAATGTACATGTACTCCTGTCTTAGCGCGCGCGCACTTTGTTGTATGTTATACATATCGCATAGACGCCGTTGAATACGTTTCGTCTTTACACGAAATATCGCGTTGCACGCGAATCATTATATTTTTGATTCCAATTAGCAGCGGGATTTCCATCTTGCCTTTCCACCTTCGCGATGCCCACGAAATGCAGTACATAATCATAATAAGTATAAGTGGGGCATTCAACGTTATAATAAGAATTAAGAGCTGCAGCACTTTGTTTTAAGCGGCGCTTCGTCACCCGCTCGCGCGCGTGGGAATAGCCGAAAGCGGAGGGAGAGAGAGAGACAATTCCGCCATCCACTCGCGTTTATTTATTATGATAATGGCATTCTGATTGGGGAAGTTTGCGCGGATTATGGAGCGGGAAAGATTCGCGGGGGAGTTTTTCCAGTTAAAACGAGCGAACTTATTGCGGACGATTCGCTTCGCCGAATTCTCTCGCCCGAGAGAGAGAGAGAGAGAGAGAGAGAGAGAGAGAAACAGTTATGTGCAGTTATGTGATTGTATAAATCTCGATTCGTTGAAATTTCGTCTCACCTCTCCCTCCCTCCCCCCCCGATAAACTTCTCGGAGCGTAAACGCGGGTTTTTATAGTTTATACACATAGAGGACGAAGCCGCAACCGTGCAACATTCGCTTTTGACTGGTCGTCGGCGCGTGCAGCGCGAATATGGAATGAAACGAGCCGGCCTTGAGAGCGAGAACGCGCGCGCGTGTGTGTCTAAACGGTCGAAATGGAATACGCAAGGTTTACGGACGGATTTTCCTTGTAACGCGAAGGAAAGATTTCGTCCGATCTGTGTGCTTCGCAGCTATGCATTAATTTGCATTCTCGGACCGCGGAATCTCGATTACTCGCATCCGAGTTATCAACTATAATATACTCGGGGACTGTTGCGCGGTTGGTTCGAATTGACGCTGTGTGGGCTGGATATAAATGGAAGGACACGCTATTGTTGTTGTTTGCGCTCTGGGGTCGAGAATGAATTATTTCATACCAAAGGCGATATTTACGTGGACGTTTCTTTTCGTAAACTTTGTTGACACGGCGCCGTCGTGACACGCTCCGACTCCTCTTCCTCTTGCATTCGCACAGTCGTGATGTTCCATTACTGCCGGCGCACGTTGTACACTTTTTGCTATTTTTCGCAATAATTGATAGTAACGCTATTTTTTTCCTCCTACATGCAACGCGCTGCGCATATTTTCATTGTAAATCATCGGACGTTTAAAAAACCGTTGCTCCCTCTCGCTCTCTGCCATGAAAGCGATGCGCATGAATCAGTGCAGAGCTGTATCTGTCTGGACGAGCGATAGCGAATTATTATAAAATCGAAAACCACGCGAGAAAGCCAACGCTCGAAAAGGCGATAGCGCACGTATACGACTATCCGGAAGAGAAGCCGGCAGAGAGAGAGAGAGAGAGAGAGAGAGAGAGAGAGAGAGAGAGAGAGAGAGAGAGAGTAGCGCGTCTACATATTTAACGCGCGAATTTCGCGATAACTCCCGCGCACACAGGGGACGGAGGAGTCGATTTCGACGTCACTCGCTCTCTCGCTCGTCCCGTGTGGCGGCGTTTCCGCTCTCCTTGGAAACGCTCCAAAATTCCTCGGCAGGAAACTCTCTCGTCGTCGACGACGACGCCGCGCCTTTCGGCCTAGAACGCAGAGCAGCCACGACAACTCCCTGTTCTTCTTCTTCGTCTTCTTTGCATGTATAATGCACTGCAGGTTGAAAATTTCAAGTTCTAATTTTTGCGGCCGAGACCTCCTTCTTCCTTTATCTCATATCCAGAGGCGACTACGCGTACGTGTTATACACGGAGGAGATCGAGGGGGAGGACGTTTGTGGGAAGAAGCGCGTGAGTCACGCGCCAGACGTTCGCGGTATTCGTCGTTACGAGCAGCCGGCGTGTGTTGGTCACTTACGCGAATAAGAGCGGATTGATTGCGCTTTTACAGCTGATTTGTGGTTTTTAAACACGGGTGTAATAGTTGGGAGGAAAAGAGCGCATACACTGATGCAATTTTCATTTTTATTGTTTACTCGACGGTTAGCCGCGGCAAACATCCGTGACACGGACACGCGCGGAGTGTGTGCCGTATAGATATGGGAGAGAAAAAAGAGAAAGAGAGAAAAATCGCGGCAATTTCGCGCGTGCGCGCGATCTTTATCGACGTCAAGCCGACGCGTATCGAATTACTGCGGCGCTCGCTCTAGAAACACGACGAATCATCGGCTGCTGTGCCTGCGCGCGTGCGGTCGTCGTCGAGAGAGCTAGATCGAAATTCCGATGAGCTCTCGCAGTGTGTTTTGGCTCATTGTTTTGTTTTCGTCGAAAGTTCGCCGACAGAAAGAGAGAGACAGACTTTCGACGAGTAAATGCTATGAAACTACTGCACTGAAACTTTGAAATATTAATAGCCGTTTAATTCGCAGTAATATGCTGATGACGCAGGGCGGTTCCAAGTTCGAAGCTATTTCGGCGCGATCACACAGCAGAGAAGATTCACTTGTCAACGAGGTGTTGAAAAACAACGGGATTACAGGAAGCTATTTCCTCGATCGCCGCGTGTCTTTCTCAAGAGAAAAAAAATTCCACGTTCGAATTTCAAAACCAGCCGCGCGCGCCTAATTACGTCGCTGGCGAAAATTTTCTCAACACCGCGCGCGTCCCTTTAAACACTCGCTCGCTCTCGTGTGTGTCCGCATCGCGCGGAGGTTCCCCGGTGACGTCAGCCTCGGCAGTGTAGCTCGTAGTCGCCGCATCGGGGTCAGCAGGCGGCTCGTCGTCGCTCGGTGGGGGCAGAAATCGTCGTCGTCGTCGTCGTCGTCGTCGTCGTCGTCGTTCTCGTTGTCGTAGTGTATAGCTGTCGTTTCAGGAATTGAGCAACGATACGCGCTGTGCATGTGTCTCCCTCTCTTTTTCACTCCACGCGTATAGATAGCTGTGCAGTTTTGCACCTTCTGGCCGGTTCTCACTCGCTGTCTATATATCTGCCTGCGCGAGGACGAGGAAAACTGCCGGTTGAATTCGCTGCATTATCATAGGCCGATGAGGTAATTGGTCGCGAGCAATTGATATCTATATAATGTCGCGCGAGGCTGTGTCAACGCGGCCAGACGCTTGATTTAAAAATATACGCCGATAACAAAGGCTCTCTGCCATTACATAACGCGTCGTCATAAACGAGTCGATTCATCAAACAAAAAAAAACCGCGAAAAACCAAAGCGATCGGCGAAGGCCTATCCACACCCCCGCGCATACGCACTGAAAGCGTCGTTTTTAACGGAATAGATCCCGAATAAAAAATCATCCGGCGTGTGTAATTGATAATGTCTAGCGCGGCTGATCAGCCTCGTCATTAGAAACGAAACTCGTCGCTCGTCTTTCCATATTATCACGTCGGTATAGCAGACGCGCGCGACACTGAACCGGCAATTTTTGCTCTCTCGAATCGTACACACATACGCGCGTTACGTAAGTGTATAAGCGGCGCGCGCGTTTCGGTTTCCTTTTAAAAATGGCCGCCCACCGGAGTTTCACGAGCGCGGCCGAGCCTCGACGGCTGTGATGCGGAGAGTAAACACAAGCTCGCGTAAGCAGCCGCGCGCGCACATGTGTGTGACTGTGCGCGCGACGCTGTTACATACGTTTTGACGGCGCGCGGCGCTACGGGCGCTTGTATAGCAACAGCTTCGTCGTCGCGGAGAAAAGAAATCTAGAAATTACCGGTCGTCGCTTGATTAGTGGCGTTATCGTCTACTCGTAACCATCGACTATAGCGAACGCGCTGCAGATTTTGCCGAATTTTCTCTCCGTCGAGCGGCTAGCTCGCGGGAAATTGAAGGAGCTTTATGCGAGTGGAGTCTTTCCCGGTATACGGGCAGTAGGAGAGGGAATCTCACACGCGCTTTTACGACGCATTTAAAATATTTTACGCTGTCGCCGGGATGAAATTCTGCGCAAGCAGTGCGCAGGGCGAGGCACTGCTGGATCTCTCTCTCTCTCTCTCTTATACAGAGCCGTGTCCAACGATTCACGGTGATCTATGCAATTACGCGCGGGCTTTTTGGAATTCGTGATTTACGATTATGGTGAGAAGCTCGTGTCGAGAGAGAGCGAGCGCGCGACACCGATGATGATAATTCAAAACTGTGTAACCACTGGACTAAAGAGCGCGCGTGTATGTAAACGCCGTTTGCCGTAAGCTCTTTAATCAGCGTTATCGCAAGAGTTAAAAAACGCGCGTTCATTTTCGAAAAGCGCTAAGCGAGGCGTAGCGGTGGAAAAAAATAGAAACAATGGAAACTCGACCGATACATCCGGGAAATCGTCTCCGATCAAATGTCGCTCGCATCGATGAGCCTCGCTGCATTGAAAAAAAACCAGTGGCGACGTTACGTAAAAATAAAAATAAACAGCCGCCTATAGAGAGCGACGTTGAGAGGGAGAGAGAAACAGAACGAATCGAAGGAAAACGTCGCGGCAGTTTTTTGTCACGGCAGCAGCGCGAGCGGAATTAATGAGCCGTCGTTTTATCCTGAGACGACGTTACCGTTCTCTATCTCTTTCCCTCTACCTCTCTGGTGTTTAGGAGCGCTTTATACGCGACAATTGAGGAGAGAGAAACTCCGTTGCGATCTTGATCGAGCCTGTTTTTTTTTTAATTTGCCGAGAAAGAGATCTACGCTGCCGGCAGTTTGTTTTTTGAAAAAATTGAAAATAAAAAGGGAAAAATGCGCGGCGACAGAGTGGTCGCTTGAATTTTTTACGAGACCTAGGTAAACTTTCACGAGACAGAGGGACGCGGGACAATGTTCGAAAACTTTGCTCGACGTATAAAAATTTCACTCGGCTGTATTGCGCGCTCGCTCGCGAGAACTTCTTCTGCATGGATTCAAAATCTCCAACTCTCGGTCACCAATAAACCGGCTACATCAGAGCAGCGGCGACGGCGGCGCTAATACCTCGCAAAAGAGGTCATACTTTCTCGAAAAGGAAAAAAGCCCGAGCGCGCATACTTTATGCATTCATTATCTAACCTCGCCAGGCTCTCATAACCAATGAGTCTCGGACGAGAAAAAAAAGGGAAATTCACTCGCGGTGCGCTTCACGTACTCGAGTAAATCTCGAAGATAAACAACGAGTCCTTTCGCAAACAAGAAGAAGAAAAAAATGTGCAAGAGAAGAAAACGAAACTCAGCAGCAGCGCAGTAACCTTAACTCTCGCGAGCGTTTTCACTCGGCGCTCGTGAAAAACGCGAAGGAAAGCCTCCTCTCGCGTAATAACCCACTTTCGGCGCAGCGGCGGCGAGCCGTGAAGACGCAGATCTGCTTTGTGCTTGGCGCATACGTGTGTGTGTGCACGTCTCTCACTCTCCTAGATAATCAAAGCGGCGATAGTCGTAATGTGACGGGGGAGGGGGGGATTACGTCGATGTATAATAACAGCAGAAACAGCGCCGATAATTGCTGCGCGCTGCAACAGACTCTGCTGGGCGGGGGGGGGGGGGGGGGGGCACAGTTGCGCGTAATTCAAGAAGAAGCCTGAGATTTTACTCGTTTTTTTCCTTTCTTTTCGTTTTTCTCGCGTGTAAAAAATCCCGAAGTATTTTGTTTGCGCGATTCTCGGCGTATGAGCGGAAGAGAGAGAGAGAGAGAGAGAGAGAGAGAGAGAGCGGCGCCTTTATATTTTCAATAAAAATGCGGCTGTTGTCGACAGGTTGTCCAAACAGCAGAAGAAAAACATCGCATAAACGCTTTTTTTATTAACAAAGCGCATTATTACGGCTCGCCTCGCTCGTCGCACGCGTATAACCATCAATAATGCCGGCTCTCGAGAAAAACGTTACTCCGCGAAATAAAAAAATTCGTGCTCCGCTTAGTATCGAACGATTGGCTCGGGCCCACCTACATATACTCGGCGCCGCGATCCCTCTTCTTTCCACACGCATGCAGTCCGCGCCTTGACACTGACACACTGACATCGTTCGCGCGACGCGCGCGACCTTCGTCGACGTCGCCGCGACGTTGGCGCGCGCGCTTTATCGTCGCCCATATGTGTATGTGTATCGCTTATTTACCATTTCGCTGTAAACGCGCTCTCGTCGTCGTCGTCGTTGTCATAATTGTCCTCCAGCGCGGGATTATTGTATTACCATTATTATTCAGTCGGTGGACGCGCTGTTAGATATTTCATATTCTTCAAGACTCTCCGCGTCGCGACCAATATAAAACGTTGCTCGAAACCGGAATGGAATAAGCTTTCGCATCTAATGTAGTGAGTAAATCCGAGAAACGGCTCTCCGCGGTTAAATTAAACGACTCGCGTGCGTGTGCGTGCACGTTACGTTCTCGGAAAAGAGGCGAATATGTTGCCGCGCGTCGTCTCATTATAAATGATAATTGCTCTCGCCAACGACGAACTTTTATCGCAGCAGCAGTAGAAGCAACGGCAGCGAAAGTTATGCCTCGGCGAGTTCGATGCAAAAATCATTCGAGACTCTCTCGTATACACTCGGACTGCAGCTGCGATAAAGACGCGTATACAGTCGCTAATGAGGAGATGTTCCAGGTTTGCGCGCGCGCGCGCTCGATCGATTGCTCGTTAGCGTCGCCGCGCGAATTTCTCGTGCTGCTCCTTTTTCCATTGTTCGCCAGACGCGAGCACAAGGACTTTCGCTTTTATCGATTGTAATTATGGCGGGAGAAAAGGGCTGTGTACGCGCAGTCCTCTCTGCACCGCGTAGCTGTATACACGTGTGTATAATATTCGTGTATACGTGTGTATGCTGATTTGTCGGACACGCTTAATTGCAGTCGAGCTTTTACGACTACATATAGAGGCAGCTGCGACCGCGGAGGATCGTTCTGAGAGACATTTTATTCAAAGGGTTGCCTCGCGCGGCTTTTATGCTCTCTCTCGCGGCTATAGTTGAGTAGAGTGCTGAGTTATGGAGGTCAGCTTTATTATATCGACAGGGCGGGGATCTCTCTCTTTTTTGCTCGTCGTTCGGTAGCTTCTCCGAAGCTCTTTCGCCGAGTGTATTAATAGTTTCTTAAAAATCCCTCAGCGCAATTAATTTTCAACTCTATCTCTTGGTTAAAGCAGCTTGCTGACGCGCAATCTCTCAAAATCATCAAAACACGCACGAGCGAGCCTCCGGTTTTATAATTCAATCGACTGGCTCCGATCCCATATCTCTCTCTCTCTCTCTCTCTCTCTCTCTCTCTCTCTCCGCTTAGAAGCAGTCAGCGCCAAATGAAAAGAAAAAAGAAGCCAACCTATGTGTATAAAGGCCTTGCGAAAAAGGCGCCGAGAAACAGAACTCGTCTAATCGGCGAAACCGATCGCTCGGGGACTGCATAACGGTAAAGCCACGACGGGGGTAATATCTCATTGTCGTCGCAGTGCTTTCCCCCCTGTACTCCGAGAGTAACGCGAGCGCGCGCCGCTAAATAAGGAACTAATTACGCGCGCGCGCGAAAGTACAGCGCCGGGAAAAACGAGAAGGAGGAGGAGGGATACGCGTGCGAGAGCGGATGATTTACACTTTGCCGCGACGCTGTGCTGCTGATGTATAATGAGGGAACGGTGTAGTGTGTATGGTGTCGATGCAGACTTGACGAAAATGAGAATAGGCGAGAGAGAGAGAGAGAGAGAGAGAGAGAGAGAGAGAGAGAGAGAGAGAGAGAGAGATTGAGTTGTAATTGACTTGTTTTCGTTTTGTCGCTATAATAATATACTCTCGCAGCCGGACAGCTCGTTATACTGTCCTCTCCCCTACGTGACGCGTTATGTACATACCTTTTTCGAACAGGCGGTTCTCTCGTTACAAGAGTTACACCGCTCGCGGGATTAGAGATTACGCTTATGCGCGGGCGCGATCACACGTGCCATTAATCGCGCGATAAGGGCTCGTTGCTCTCTATGAGTTTCCCAACATCAGACCGAGCAAGAGTAGAGAGTCCGACGAAGTTGCGTTTACGGTTAATTCGCTTAGAGCCGTAAACTCGATCGATTTATCCCGCTGTCGGCGGCCACAGGTGGTTAAAAAATCCTCGCGGCAGAGATAACCGCAGCTTCTCTCTCTCTCTCTCTCTCTCTCTCTCTCTCTCTCTCTCTCTCTCTCTCTCTCTCTCCGAGCAAATATCATAATCACCGAGAGCGAAAAGAAGGAAAGAGAAGTAGACCGGTATACGCGCGCATAACGCGTACAGCCAAAGTAATAAGATCCCGCGCGCGCGTCAGCTGAGCTTATCGAGACGTGTAGCCACGCGTGTCCCGGCGGCCTGTAAACGAGCGCCAGGAGAGATTATCGACGACAACGACAACGGGAGAGAGAGAGAGAGAGAGAGAGCCCGGCAGCGATCGAGAGTTCGAGATAGAGAGAAGGAGAGGCCGAGGAATCCGGATGATGAATATTTAGCCGCCGCCACCGGGGCTTCCGATTCTTCTTCTTTCGTTTTGTTTTCTCCTTCTTTGTCCCTCTGCGCGTTATACAGCCTGACTTTATAACTTTGATTGCCGATCGCGAGCTGCTTTTCCTTTTGCTGCTCCGCGATTGGAACGATCGAGAGCGAGAGAGAAAGAGAGGGTTGAATTGCATTGCCTGTGATTGTTTTGGGACGGGGCTTCCAATCAGGAGGGAGAGATATAATGCTCGCGAGGAGAGTCCGTCTGATGAATATTAAAGTATGACGGCAGCTATTTGGCGGACTTATGTACGCGGTTATACGATGCGCGATCGTGTTTCGTAAGTCTATCAATTTGCCGGTTTTATCATTGCATAAAGCGTATAAATTTGTCCCTCCGAATCAGCGGCAATATTATATTGTCCGACCGCGCGATTACACGTACATACGCATCTATATAAAAGCGAAAATCCATATCGCTCGCCCGATGATTAAACTAATTTTCATCGGAGAGAGCAGCTGCAGTAATCCGCATTAAAAGCCCGACGGGTAAAATTAGTGCAGCCGCGCAATCATATAAAACCCGATAAATCAGCCATTATAAATAGCTAAATTACTAGTGTACTAGCTATATACTCTCGGTTACATTATTCGAAAAGTAGCGAGAGTGAATCATCGAACTCTCAACGGTGCTTTTTTCTAAAATAGCCCGGATGCCCGAACAATATTCGCGGGAGGTATAAAATTAGCGTCTCTGTCGCGCGGCGTAACGAAATCAGGCGTATTTATACGAGCCTCGCGATCGCCTCCCTGTGTACCTATATGACGCGCGTTCATTAATTCGATTATCCGAGCGTACAGCCGGACACAATGGACCATGTAATAGTACTGATTGATCGTTACGCGTCCGCTCAAGGGATATACCTTCCGCGTACATTTATAGACGCGCGGTTGTGTAATGTTGATTAGAGAGGTAGAGGAGTGCGCGTGTTCTCTCGTTATCGCTGAAAGTCGGCCCAGGCCTGTGTATAACAGCCGGTGGCTCGAAGGGACTCGGACATGCCGGCGGTTATAAATCTCGCGGGGAAGAATGAAAGAGAGTGGACCTGCAGCGCACAGGGGGCGCGAGAGAAATTGGGAGAATAATCGATACGGAAGAAGAAAAAAGGGGCCGCGCGCACGCGTCGTCGCTAATGCTCGGGAGAAATCGGCGCAGTGTGTACGCACAGAGCCGACGAGATGCAATCCGTCGGTCTCTTGCGCGCGCGCGCGTTTAGCCTTCAAACGGGCTGAAAATAATCACGGCGAGTCACACTTCTCTCTCTCTCTCTCTCTCTCTCTCTCTCTCTCTCTCACTCTCCCTCCCGTTCGTTCTCAATCCGATGCTGATGCTCTTCTTGTTTGCTTTTGCCCGAGAGCGGCTGATGCTTTTCTCTCTCTCTCTCTCTCTCTCTCTCTCTCTGCCTTCTTCTTCTTCTTTTCTTCTCTCTCGCGCTCGGAGATTTGCGAGAAATTTCCGTCGGGGAGAAATTGGAACGACTTTGATTTCGGCGCATATAGGTGGCGCTGCGCTCTTTCAGAAACTAGCCGTGTGTGTGCATACGCGGAATCTTTCCTCTCGATTTATCTCTCGACACTCGTGTCGCATAACGATATCCCGAGTGTATTTCTCAGTCGCGAGGCGCGACTCCTCGCGGCTTTATTATTGCACACACCTATATACACGCACGCACTCGTGTTTGTGCATCCGACTGCGCACGTAATGAGATCCTCGCGCGCTAACGTTTTTAATGATGTAACGAATCGAGTTTATTGTCAGCGATAAACACCTCGTCGCTCCGTATATACATGCATGTATGCATTTATGCCCGCGCGTACGTATGCGCATGACGCGTGCTGCTGTAGTCGCGTATTATTTTCATCGATCAGCCGGCACATATATATTTAATATCGTTTAATTTTCCAGGCTGTAATTACCTCGTGCACATGCACCGCGCGGCGATCATCCTGTAACATCGTCCGAGTCAATGAATCACGTGTGCGAGAGCTCGATTACACGGCCGATTAATATACGCGCATCCCTCCTTCTCAACGCGCATTAGCGAGCTTACGCGTCAGGCTCTCAAAGTGCGACGAAATTTTTCGCGAGCTAGCCCGCATCGACATTCCAAATAGGCCGCGATTAACGAGAATTAATTATCCAGCGCTCTCGCAATATCGCGCGCCAGAGAGTTACTTCCTCTCAATTTATCTCCCTCCCTCTCTCTCTCTCTCTCTCTCTCTCTCTCTCTCTCTTTCTCATTTTCTTCGCTATTTCGCGGCTGCTGTCGCAGTTTAGGAACTGAAAATAGCGGCTGCCGAGGACCGGCGGCGAGTGAGTCGCAGCTGTTTTAATGAATATTCGCGACGGAATAATTGGGATTTAGTTTTTGAGTGCCGCGCGCGCGCTCTGTGTGTTTACGTAAGAGAGAACTCGCGCGCACGACAAAAACTTTCCAACGGGTTTTTGCACTCCGTCGTGTCTATTAGTATATGTATATACGGAGCTCAATCTGTATATTTTCGAAAGTCCGTTTACGGAGTGTTGTGGGTTCAAATAGTCCCCCATCTCTCCCACAGCTGTACAGACATTTTCATTTCGACGCCGCTGCGATAACGTCGCGCACTCATCCGCGATAATTGATTTGCTCTCCAGGCTGATGAGATAGTACAGCGCGTGTGCTCCGGAAATGAGCTTCGCCGGGTCGAAAAACCGCGGGAGCCTCGTTTGTTTTCCGCTTTTGCGGCCGGCGCTGCTGCGCCGGGAGAGCTTTTTGCTCTCCCTCTGCGGAGCTCTTCATTCCTCTTCTCCTCCCCGCGCATTGTTAAGCAATTAGCAGCTGCGCTCTCGAACCCCCTCTGCTGCTCGTACCGCTCGATACGATATATATATATATATATATATATATATGGAAAAACTTTTGAATAGCAATGACGTATAAGATAGTAATGATGATAATAATAACGATAACAATAATAATAATAATAACAATAATAATAATAATAATAATAATAAATTTGTGGTTGTTTCAGTGTGGACAGGGACCGGCTTCGCGAAAAGGAACGACAGGCCCGGGCGGCTATGTCGGTCCAAGCGGAGCAGGCAGCGGCCCGAGGTGCGCCGGATACAAGGCATGGCCACCATCACCACGGTCATCACAACCACGGCCACCACCACGTTGAGCCGTATCCCGCCACCGACTCGCTCTTCCGCGCTCCCGTCAAGGTGAGTACTGCCTGCAACGCATCGGCTTTCAATTTAAATCCCCCCATCAGCCTGTACATACAGTACACACGCTGCACATGCGCCCAGTCTCGCGCGCGAGAGATTGACTGCTGAATAAAAGCGGAGCTGAAAAGCTCGTAAAAGGCGCGCGCGCTTTTAACAGCGCGGGAAATTCAAATCTACTTACGAGCCGCTGAGATCGATAACTCCGTGAGTTGTCGCAGCTATGTGAATAACCGATAAATTCGACGAAGAAACCGGGTCACTATGGAATAACTATAAATAAAGAGCGCGGGGGCAATTTCGTAAATCCGCCGTAGTAGCAGCGGCAGCAGGGCACTTTGTTATTAGTCCGTTCGCGCGGGCTTATCGTCGATAAATCCCCCACCGCCGCTACAGCTGCATGCCTAATTTTCGACGTAGATGCATGAACACACATACACACACAAACACTGTGTGCTCGGTCATACCGCGTGGCCCGCGCGGTTCCGATACTTTCCCTAGTTTATACGCGGCATACACAGGCCTTTGTCGAAACGCCATCGGAGCTTTCATCATTTTTAATTGCAAGCTCGCGCTGCGGGTTTAATTAAACGCAGGAAATTAAAAATATCACCATCAGCGCGCGCGAGCTTTCTTTCCACAGCCAAACAATGATACGCGCACGCATAGCTCTTTCTCTCTCTCTCTCTCTCTCTCTCTCTCTCTCTCTCTCTCTCTCTCTCTCTCTGAAGCCTGTCTCTCGTTGTACTAAAGCCCTCTAAATATTCCGCTCTTTTGTGCGCTTCATCATCTTCCCGAGACGAGCTCTGTCTCTCGCATCATCCCCGATATTTTTTACTCCCTCTCTCTCACTATCCAACTCTGTGCGCGAGCGTGTCTGTTTCCTCCTTTTGTCTCGCTGTCGGTACGCGCACTTCTCGAGGCATCGCCCTGCCACCGCCGATTTTTCGCGAGAGTGTGTACACTCCTTTTTTTCCTACGCACACATACGTGCGGCTTTTCATCATCGCGATGCCTTTGACGCTGACGGGGATGAGGACTCGAGTTATCGAAACGGACGAGTTTTATAGTGCTTCCCTTTGTTTTTCTTCTCTCTTTCCTGCTTGCGCTGCTGCGGTGGACCCTTACGTGTGTGTGAGTGTATCCATATACACCAGTCCGTTTTTCTGCCACATTGAATTGAAATGGAGTATTGTCTGCTCGGGAGACTCGTTCGCTGCGATGCCCGCGGAGATAAAACAATGCGCGGAAGACGTTTTCCGCGCGCTTCAAAGCCAAGTTTGATTGAGCTGCCGCGTCTCCCTGTTTACGCGGAGGTGGCAGCTCCGGGTCAATCGCTTCGCGGATTTGTGCGTACATAAATGCATCTATTGTAAAACGATACCACGCGCGCGCCATATATTTATTCATATTTGCTGGCGACATTCGCGTGAAAATTCCATCGACGAGAAGCGCGAGCTTTAATTGAAAATGTACAACGGCGATGGTAATCGACTCCCGCCGCACGTGCTAATCAGATAACCCCTGATGCTGCGCGGGCACTTAATGAATTCCAAAATGCGACATCTTCAATCTCGTTATCGAATTACGTTACATTAGCCTTTCGCTCGCTCATTCAAGTCCCGGCTCGATCTAGCCGACAATCTCGCGTCATCGCGTTCACCGATAGACGGCTAAGGAATCATCCTTCGATTTCGACTACCGCCGACTGCTGATGGTCGCATCTTCGAAAAGCTCTCGAGGTAGAGAGCGTCGAGGGAATAAATAAACGAAGCTGCCACCGCCGCCGCGATCCGTAATTTGTAGGTCGTTTGTTCGTATTACACACGCGAGCGAGCGAGCTTACGTAACTCCCAACGCGACTAGTCGTCCGTCTGTCCGAGCGTTGCTGCAGCGACGAGACGTGTGTATATGCCCTCTCTCTCTCTCTCTCTCTCTCTCTCTCTCTCTCTCTCTCTCTCTCTCTCTCTCTCTCTCATCGTTGCGAATCTACGTACGTCGCTGCCGCCTGTAACGAACGTGCGTCGTGTTATAATACGCGCGAGTGGGAGACAGAGAGCTTTGAAAGCTCTCGCTCTCTCTCGCTCTCTCTCTCTCTCTCTCTCTCTCTCTCTCTCTCTCTCTCTCTCGGCGGCGATCTTTTTTGTCCGCCGCGCGTGGGTAGTTTTTTGCCGCCGGTGGAGGCGTGTGTGCGTCGTCGTTGCTGCTTATTTTTTGCCGGTGTCGTCGTTTGAATTTTTCAGGCGGTCGTTTTGCCGCCCGCGCGACGTACGTTGAGATGTAATAATGGTCGTGCGACTCCGCGAACGCGTGAATTTTTCATGAAAACGTAGAACGAAGATCGCGAGATATTTTACAGAGGAATAAAGCGTTAACGAGCCGAAGAAGTCAATCGCAAAAAAAAAACACTATCTCAATCCTCTTCTCATTACTCTCCAAAACAATGCCATTCTCTCTCGTCCATTGAAAGCTCCTTCTCCTCTCGACTCTCGTCGTCGCGGCTCGACCGCCATAAATCGCGTCCCCAACTTTTCCAGCTAGTCTGAAAATGTCTTCCTCCCCCCCCCCCCTCTCGCCGCCGTGTACACTCCACACTCGCAAGCTCTTTTCAAGGCTCGAGAGAAGTTTTTGTTATCGCATAGCAGCCGCCTCTTGACTCTTCCGTAATTTTCTATCCTCCTATATCCTGCCCTCTATCTCTTTCTCTCTCTCTCTCTCTCTCTCTCTCTCTCTCTCTCTCTCTCTCTCTCTCTCTCTCTCTCTCTCTCTCCCTCCCCCTCTGTAGATGAGCGTAACCACACGCCCGCGCATAGCAGGACTCGCTCGCTGGCTCGGTTAAATTTTGATCGCTCTTAAGCGTGCACCTTTATATCCGATTAATTATTCGTCGGCCTTGCGGTTTATCTCTTTTAACGACTTCGCTGCAGGAGGTGCGCGCACGCACGAGTATCACGAGGAACTTTGAAACATTCATACAGCTCGACGAAAAGATTGTTTCTTCTTCTTTGAATCTCCGCCAAGTTCAGCGCTTTCGGTTCGATTGGTGCCGACGAGATTTCCCTTTGTTTGCACGGTGATCTCGCGGCGCAGCTGAGTCACGGTGAAAAAAAACAGCCAACTGCACTAGATATACTTTCACCTTGTAGTCCCGCATTGTTCGAGACTACACTTCCGCTGTGCTTGTACTGGCGAATCGGCTTTATGAAAGAAAACGATCGAGAAATGCGGATCGACGCATCGTCTAATCGGGTGTATCGCATCGATAGCTCGGCGCGTATCGAGTTCCCACGATCCTCGAGAGGTAATGCATAAGCGCATAAAGTTAACCGCGCAGTGTACACAGCGCAGCGCGAAATCTTCGGTGATCAATTAAATCTCGACTGCAGCAGCAGCGCGACGCGTCCTTAATTTTATTTCCTCGCGTCGTCGTCGTCGTCTTCGTACTTAAAGTTTACTCGCGTTCGCCTCGGGAGAGGACCTTGATGGAGGATACGCTCGATCGGCTCGGGTTAGGCTAGACGCCGAGAGTCGAAGACACAAAAGCGGGAGGAGAGACGGAGTGAGAGAGTACGACTAGCGAGGAATAGCTGCTGCTGCAGCTGGAGGCGAAGAGAAGGAGGAGGAGGAGAATAATGAAGCGGCAAGACGGAAGCGCGTAAAATTGAAATCGTAATAGGCGAAGCGAGCGCTAGCGAGGGAGACGAAGATGAATGCTAACGACTTATTACTCGCGTATTTATCGTTATTGAATTAGCTCGACGCGATGACGTTTTCTCCTCTCGCGCACGATCCGCGCGATGCTTTGACGAGTACAACGCGCGCGTAGGCATGTGCGTACGATGTACAGCTTAGTAAAAACCGAGTTTACGGTCGAGCGGAAGAGGCGATGACGAGGCTTCTGGGAAGAAGAAGCGACGAGGCGTTGCACCACCACTTCTTGGCATTATCACTACAGAGCGCTCGGAAAGAATTTAGAAAGCAAACGCCGTGCGTGCAGTAAAGTACACGCGTACAAGTCGTTCACAAGCGATATAGCGCGGAGCGATAATGCACAGAGGCTGGATCGGCGTCAATCGATAGGACACGCGTACGGACAATGCAAAACAAGCCGTAGAGAGAAGTGCGAAGGAAGACTCGACTGCAGGTCGTCGTCGCGCGCGCATCACTCGCAGGTGTTCCACGTCCATATAGGCACTCGCGGAATGGCGTGTGTACTCCCTGCATCCATACAGTCGCACGCGCGTCTGTGTGCTCTCCTCCACCAACGCGGATAGTGGCCATCAGTGTGCCAGCCAGCGCTGTATATAGCAGACTAGACTCTCTCGGAGGCCGATATTCCGACTCGGCGTGTAGCAGCAGCTCTCTCGTGAAAGCAGTGTTGTGGCCTTAGGCAGCCGCCGCCGCTGCTGCTGCAACGAGCCTGACCTCCTTTTCCGCGTGTGAGTGTGTGTGTGTGTGTGTGTGTGTCGCGCCTGTATACGTGATGCGCACACACCCACCGGTCTACAGCTTCGTCTCGGTATCTCGATAAAGTACGCGAGCGCTCGACGTGTTCTTAATCACACACACACACACACGTGCGCGTGTGGAGTGAGAGAGAGAGAGAGAGAGAGAGAGAGAGAGAGAGAGAGAGAGAGAGAGAGAGAGGCGTCTGGCGAACTATAGCGATGCTGTATACAGGAGAGGAATACGTTGTAAAGGTTGTAAGCGAGATGTAATCGCCGTCGGAACTTGTGCTCTCCGTCGCATCGTCTTCGTCGTCGTCGTCGATCGTTTCTGTAGTCGAACACACGGTATTGCTCTAACCTCCGATTCTCTCCCTCTCGACCTCCATAGCAGGAGGAGCAAAAAACTTGATCGAACGCTAAAGTTGTCCGAAAGTATGTATCACAGGGATATAAGCGAGTGTAGATGAGCCGTTCTCGCACCTTTACTCTCTCTCTCTCTCTTTCTCTGATGTATCTGATCTCTCGCGCATCTCCCCCGTATAAATCCTCTGTCGGTGGATTTGTCTGCTGCGTACACAGACGTACACTCGACGGGGGGGGGGGGGGGTTCATCCCACGCGCGCGCGCTTATTCGGCTTCTTCTTTTTTGTTGTGCCTCGATATAAATGGGACGTAGATTGAATGATACGAGGAATTCGCGCGTATATTCGCTTCTATAGTGTATATAAACAAACGAGCACGATGCCATTGCGACGGGAAAAACTCGGCTCCTCATCAATCGGCCGGTGTCATTGAGGCGACCTTGAAACGATCACGTGGGCACGTGTAATTACCTCGCTGCAGCAGCGCAAGGTGGCCATTAGAAAAGCGACGGGTTACGTAAGCGCGTTAATAACGGAACATCGTGTGTATGATATCGGATCCGCATTTGTTACAAAAGGGAGCGACACGCGAAATCCGCGACGAATGCTCCCCAATCTCCAGCAGTGGCAAGTATATAACAGCGACGTTATAAGCCTTCTGGCGAGTAGTGTGTATATATTGTACACACACACTCACACGAAGCCGCGGAAATAGCCAAACGATAGCCGCACACCGACTCTCCACTGCGTTTGGTATTTAGCGTAATTTATGTAGAGCCGCTCGTTGCTCTCCCCCCCCCCCCTCTCCATGGATAAATGCCTGCGGCGAGAGCTTTCCTCTCTTGCTACTGCTTTGTCGAGTATACGTGCTGCAACTGCACTAGACTTGCCGCTTGACAGTTATCTTTTAGTTTGTGTGTGCAGCACTGTTTAGAGAGCAGACACGCGGCTGTATGTTGCGTTTGTTTTTGACGGTATAGCTTTGCAATGTCTTCAATTCCATAATTGCGATACGTGTCATCGTCCACTTGGGCGATTAATCGGTCCTCTCGAAAACGACTGACTTAGTTATCGGTTTTCCAATTACATCATGAAACATGCATTCGTCAGACTTCGCCTCTCGCTGGATTGCGGCTGTACATAATTCCCGCGTCTATAAACATATACAATATGCACGCATCCCATTAATAAGCGCCGCAGCCGCGACGAGGATAGTCGAAACTAGTTCAGTGTACTATCGATTATCGTCCCCAGTAGCTCGCGTATCTATCTCTCTCGGGAGGGTAAATAAACAGAGGAGATTCTTTGTCTGGCCGAAGAAGCAATAACGCGCTGCACTTATACGGAGAATACAAGAACGGCCGATAAGCCCCGAGAATATCTAATCATCTAATTGCACAGCGAGCTGGTGCGCGCGTATAATGCATCACGCAGAGGGGCATATAAGAGAGAAACGGCGGCGTGTGTACGTTGGCTCTGAAATGAGAATTTTCTAGACTCGGTTGATCCGACCTCGGCGCAGTCCCAAGGCTACCGTCGCTCTTTTTCTCGCCGAGAAAAGTTTCCTCTCTCGTCCGCGCGAAGAAAAATGAACAACCTACCAGCCCGCTTTCCTCGTCAAATTTTCACGTCCCGCCGATTAAGAATTCATCGCCGCGCGCTATATATCGTTGTCGTCAATTATTTCGCACCGGCCTGTCAACAAACAAAAAAAAGACTGTACATACGTTCGAACAAAATCCCGACGATCAAACACATAGACAGCGGCTGTGATCTCTAATTAGCGCTTGGAATACATCGTGGGAGCAGATTTTAAAAAATAAAGCACACGAGCGGAATCCTGTAGCGCAGTGAGTGGGTACACATGCAGTTCGGGGGTATAAATACTCACTGGCAGTCCGTGAAATCGATACACGCGATGCAGCAGCAGCCGGAGATTGAAAAATCGAAAGACTACGCGCGGCCGTATACGTCCATGTAGAAGCTCGTGTAGCTGCAAAAAACAGAGCAGCGCGAAAGAAGTAACGAGTGCGAGAGAGAGAGAGAGATGAGTAAAAAGGAAGAGCAAAACAAGAGCGCAGACTGTACGAAGGAGAGCAAGAGAGAGAAATATGAGAGGAATTGTATACTGTATCTACCATGCGAAGGGAGAGACGGAGCAGCGGCGGCAGGAAGGTGGCCAGAAAGGGAGAGAGAGAGAGAGAGAGAGAGGGCGAGAGGGTGAAATCAATACCCGCTCTACGCGCCGTGTTCTCTCTCTCTCTCTCTCTCCCTCCGTAGTGCGTGCGTGTGCGGGAGGGAAGGTGGGATAATGCGCCCGTGGGTTATTCGGCTTGACGAGAAAACGCTTTAAGCAACGGCTCGGGGAATGAAATTTTTCGCGCGCGCTCTCTGCTCGTTTCGTCTGAGTGGAACCACCGCCGAGCTTTTTCTCTCTCTCTCTCTCTCTCTCTCTCTCTCTCTCTCTCTCTCTCTCTCTCTCTCTCTCTATATATCGCGTTCGGCCATTTGAATAATCCGCACTGCAAAGTGACGATTATCATACCCAGCTCTGTCTCGGATGACTCGGCATTAACTCTCGGCTTGCAAACAGTAGCACACGCGAGGAAGAAAGGGTATAGCCTTTAGCGGGAAACAAAGCCATCGCGGAAAAACAATGCGATCTCACCCCACCCAGCCCTCGATGTCTCAAAGCCGACTGTGTATCCATTAAAAAAAAAGAGAGAGGGAAGCGCAGACCCCTACTGAAGGAGACGAGTCCTTTTATCATTTTCAGTCTCATCTCACGCGTGCGCGGATCTTTAACGAAGGTCTTGCGCGACTCCTTTCATCCCTGCGCGAAGGGGTTGTTGTTGTCGTTTACTGCCGTCTGGAAGAGAGAGACGTTGTGCCGACTGAAGGGAAAGCACTCCCCGTTATTGTTGTTTTGTATATCGAAATTTTTTTCTCGTCTGCGCGATTAGGCCGAAATCGCGCGAGCGAGAGAGCCAGGCAAATTTCGCATCACGGTTTATTGCACTTCAGAGTCAATTATACCGAGCAAAACAGGGAAAAAATGACTTTCGTTGTATACGCGACGCCGTAAATCTCGATGAAAAACGCGTGATCGCAGTGCACTCCCAGTGCGTGTAATAAATGAAAAAAAAAATGGACGAGCCGAGAGAGGGAGAATTCCAATTTCGCGTCGAGAGGCATTATCGCCATTAGCTTAATAAAAGATTCCCCGAAAGCCAACCTCCTCGTCGTCGCCCGTAAAGTCGGCTCGAAAAATTAAAAGGAGCGTCGAAACACAGTCGACGTCCTCCTATATAGCTATATTCGCGCGAACAAAGAAGAAGTCGAGAGAGAGAGAGAGAGAGAGAGAGAGAGAGAGAGAGAGAGAGAGAGAGAGAGAGAGAGAGGAGAAGGAGGTGGAAAATAAGTCACGGCCGGGCACAGACGCTTTTACAGTGTCCATTAAGCGTCAGCTCGCCGGTGGTTCTTAAGCGATCGATTCGTCGTCGCACGGGATCTCCCCCCGCGCGCGTATTATCTTGTTGCGCGAGGCGTTTGTTGTTGTTTCCGTACGCGCGCGCAATGACCACGTCAGATGCCGACGACTTATCGCGAGATAAGACCGAGAGACAGAGAGACAACTATGCTCGTTATGCCGATTCGTTCGCTTTTTATATTGCTCGTCGCGCGCGCGGATTTAAAACAACCTTGACTTTTGCAATGCGCTGCTTCTTCAAAGCTTAATTATTACGGAATAACAATTGAATATCGTCTCGGACTTTTTTCACTTATCGCCGTGTATATACTTCGCTTCCAGGGCTATAAATCGCGAATCTAGTGCGCCGGCGCGACGCCCGTTTATCGCGGTTGTATATAGCGGAGCACGACTTTCGCAATTATTCTGCTGTTGCATCAACTCTGTCACTCTCTCATCGTCGTCGTCGTGCGCGGCCTATGCATGGCAAACTCGCTAATGATTATCGCACAAGAGACGACGATAAAACTATAGGCTCTCGCGCGTCGATCATGCCTGTTTGCGTACACATGCGAGCCTGAAATAATTATACAACGAACCGCCAGTTCGCGCGCGGTGTATGCGCTATTATTATGTAGGAAAAGTCCAATTTTCGGCAATCGCCGCGTTTCCGGGCTAGAGTCTGTAACCTCGCTCTTTAATTCAGCGTCTATATATACGTACGCGCGCGCTCGCGCATATAGAGCATTACCCTAATTTCTATCAGAGCGCTCCTATGTACGAGGTTGTAATATACATGTATACAGTATAGAGCCGAGTCTTACGCGCGATATACGCCGGTGGATGAAAGTTCAACAGGCTGAATTTTTCATTCGCGACCTCGTCGTCATCGCGGCACTATTCTCTCTCTCCCTCTCTCGTCAAAAGTGATATTTCCTTAATTCGCCGGCTCCAAGTATAATGTATGAGGAAGCTGCGGCGAGGACGATTTGAGGAAGAAAGGGGGCAGCGCGAAAATTAAGTCGAAAATCAATAATCGCTTATCTCGACTCGCCAATCCAAACAAAATCCCCCGCGCGCGCCTCTTGAGAGAGGGCGAGATAACGTTCCGCAGAATTTCGATTATTCGAGGCCATCGTGACTGGAATCGCGCCGATATCCCGTCCTTTTAAATAGTCTGCCTCTCTTTCTCGCCGCCTCTATATATACCGCTGCGAAAAATAATCGCGGATGAGTGCAACCTCGGCGAGCTTTCCCGTCCTCGTAGTCGTCCTTTGTGCAGCGCTTTTTACTCTGATATTTCGCTCTCCTTTCCCCCCCCCCTTTCTCTCTCTCCCTTTTTTAGCTTGCGCGCGCGCGGCTTAATTATGGGCCCTCTCTCCGCTGCGCGAAAAATCCCCTCGCGCGACGATCAATAAGCGCACTCGCGGCTAAATAATTAACAATCGCGGGGAGAGCGACTTCCTGCATTGTGCACTGCTGCAGCTCTCTATCGGCTTTTCTTACTCTCTCTCTCCCCCCCCCCCCCCCCGACGACGACACTCATTTGCATAATATTTGTCTCTCTTTCCGCGTCGCGTGTCTCTTTTTCCCGCGCGAGTGTTTTATTACGTCGTCGGGTGACGTGAAAATTTGTAGGCAAATAAGACCGCTGTCCCTCTCTTTTTCCCTCTCTCTCTTGAATTCGTTTATACGCGATCGAGAATTACCTGCGCGCTTCTCTTTTTTCCCTATGCGAAATTATAATTCAAGCAGATTATGGCGCACGTGCAGCGGAGTTTGTTATTTCTTTCATTCGAGGCGATTAAGTATGCACGCGCTCGTCGAAATCAATTGGAGGAACGGAATTCTCCATATGCGCGCGTGTGTGTATAGAACGCCGAATTATTTGCGTTTCATTTTCCCTCATACAAATATTTTCCGGGGCTCCACTGCACAAGAGTCAAGTATTTACTCGAAGCGAGAAAAAGTCAATACACAGCGCCGCTGTTGCTCTTTTTCCGAGCTACATCCTATATAGAGCTCCTCCGCGCCATTCGGCTGCGCCACATTGATGAAAATTAACGCTGCGTGATATGGAATGGAAAACCAGTCGCAGTTTCGATTACGCTCGTGTGTAAACACGCTCGAAGGACTTCGCCTTGAGAACGCAAGTTCACGTGTCGATCTCGCGCGAACGGCTGGGCTCACGTAACAACAGCCATACACCGCCGCCTCCCTTATTACATGCCATTTCGCGCAACGCTTCCTGTGTGTTTATCTAACGTTATTGTTTTCTGCGACAGGTGAACCCGGACGCCCACGACAGCACGACCAAGCAGATCCAGTCGAAGCTGGGCAACTACTCGCTGGTCAAGCACCTGCTGGTGGACGAGCCGAAGCGGCTGTTCGGCATCGAGGGCGTGCCGGCCTCGCCGGCGCCGGTCAGTTCGAACCACAGCCGGATGCCCTCGTCGCGGAGCTCGCCCTCGACCGGAGGCGGCGCCAACAGCGGCACCGGCTCGTCGCAGGAGTTCAAGAAGCCCGGCGGCAGCGGACCGCGCTCATCTTCCTCGACGTCCGTCGCGACGTCCTCGTCCTCCTCCTCGACGTCCTCGTCGTCGCAGCGCGGCGGATTCGTCAAGCCCGCCGACAGCAAGCCTCCGCACGGAGGCAGGGGAGGCTACCCCGGACAGCCCGTGAAGCACGGGAGCAGCAGCAACGAGCACCGCAGCCATGGACTGATACCGGCCAAAGGCCCACCTCCCGGATCGTCTTCTTCTTCTTCCTCGGTAGGCATGGCCGGCAGCAATAGCGGAGCCGCTGGACAATCGTCGTCGGGTCTCATGGGAGGCAGCAGCGCTAGTATGCAGAGACAGATGCATACCGCCAGTGTCAGACTGCCCAAGCTGAGCTTCGACGTGAGTTCCGGTTCTCTTTGAGCTTTTTTTTTCTTTTTTTTTTGAGCTCGCCCGCGGATTAGGAATTCGGTCAGGGTCTCTCTCTCTCTCTCTCTCTCTTTCTCTCTCTCTCTCTCTCTCTCTCTCTCTCACGACGTGTAAATGACGAGCGGAATATCAATATTAATATTGACCGTAATTATTGTGTCAGCGTGTAATTCACCGCAGACGTCGTTAGTTTGTTTGCCAGCGCAGTTATCTGCGCGGGCATTAAGCTCTGTGCGCTGGGAAGCTGCGCTGTAGTTATGGCGGTACGCGTGTTTGGATTTTCGCTCGGTCGAATTATTAACGAGCGAGTAATTATCGGTGTATTTTTGAGCGCGCCTCTTTGCGTTAATCCGATATCGCGAGCTTGCAGCCCATTGTTGTAATGAGATTCGCCGCCGCGTGTTTAGGATTCGCGTTTACAGGACGAAGGATTGATTTTGAAACGGCTATATTTCTGTATCACTGATTAGCATTTAGAGCTAATTACCTGGCAGCAACTCGTCGAGGCGGTTTCGAAATCACGCTTCGTCGCGCTCGCCCGCGCGTCTATATCGCGACGAAGTAAAAAGCGAATTTGCATCTCGAAAGCGCCCAATTGATTGGCCGTGTACGCGAGCCGATAGTCGAATTTATCTCGAGTCTAAAAGCTTTTCAAAGTTCGCTCGCTCCTCTTTACAATTAAGCAAGTCGCGGTTTATCTCTCAGAGCAATGATTAATTAATTCGCGCGTTCTGCTTTCTGTTGCAGGGTGTGAGTTCCAAGTTCAGCACGCCCGAGCTCGAGCACATCCTAAAGGTAAGTGTCGAAATCCTTTAACTTTTAATGCAGCGGATGGAAGGTGTGCACGAGTGTCTGCGATATTGTCCCCGAGTCGAAATTGAAAGAGCAGCGCCTTTTTCCCTCCTTCGAACAAAAAAAAAATACTAAAGAAACCCACCGGCGTGTCACAATCCATCATAAGCCAAGTTCGCAATCATCAAGATAGACAACTCTATAGCGTCCTTGGCTCCTTTCCCCTCTCCTCCGCTGACGAAAAGTAGGCCCGACTACTTATAGTCACCAGCGGCAGCAGCAGCAAAAAGAGCAAACGAAAAATTTTCGAAACAACGCAAAGTAGTACACAGAGCGTTGCGGTGCTCGCGCGCGTAATTAGCAGTCGCGCGCTCGCGCATTTCTGATGCCTACTGGCGCAAGCGCGCGAGCCACCGCTAGAGTTTCCCACGGGCAGCAGCCGTGAGAATGATTCACGGTTCTGCGGAGCCGCGAGCCCCGGGAGTAAGACGGAGAGACACGGAGGGAGAGCGAGAGAGAGAGGGAAAGGAACGAGGAAGGAACAAGCCGGAGGAAGAAGAAGAAGAAGGAGCCGGTGGATGCTGCTGCTGCAGGCGAGAGAAAAAGAGCCGCGGGTGGGGGCGACGAGAGCGCGCGGATACCGGGGAAAAACGGGATATATGGGTGGCGCTGCGTGTTAGCATTGTCGCTTTGTTTCTTTTCGGTCCACGTGACGCTTCGTGGATGGATTTATACCTTTGGTTGTTACTTTTACGGAAAGCCGATCGCTTTGTTTCGTTACCGTTAAAAGATTATAAAGAGCGCTTTGCGAATTAAAAGCTCGTTAACCGTTGTTTATACACAGAAACAAAGCACGCACTCGAGAGTGCGAGCGCGCTCGTTATCTGCAAGGCCATGTATCCGAATAAAAAGAAAATAAAACAAGCTCTATCCCTTCTGGAAAAGCTCGCTTCGAGTACATTCGTTTTCGAGCTTGTAAGTAAAACTATAACTCATCGGCAACTGGCAAATTCACGAGCTGCGCCTGATAAGACGGTAACGATATCGCAATTTATGGAATGTAATCTGCCGGCGTACATCGAGAACCGGCAGGAATTAATTTGTTTTCCGCGCTGTAAATATAACGCTCCCGGCAGCGAGCTTTTCAAATGCACGACTAGTCCGCAGATCAATCGCGCTGCGCCTCTCGCGATCGATAACTCCAAGAGGAAAAATACATTTTTCGAATGCCGAGCAGCAGCAGCAGCAGCAGTGTATACACAAGCTAAATGCGTGGCACACCGCACACACGTTAGACTAGTTTCGCGAAGGCATGTATTGAAAATTTACTGCGGTGTAACCGCGAGAGAACCGTAAAGCGCGCCTCTAAAATGAGCGAAGCTGGCGTAAAACGACGGACTAGCAGCAGAATGCAAGAGGCGATTTTCGCGTCTCTGTTGTCGTCGTTACAAGCACAGAGGCGCGAAGAATTTCGTAACAGCTCTGCAATGTTTTTCCTTCTTCCAGAGCAGCTATGCATAGTTCATCATCGGCTCCTCTCTCGTCAAGGTCGATCTCGTCGGCTTTCCATGTGCACATCTCTCTCTCTCTCTCTCTCTCTCTCTCTCTCTCTCGCCTAGAGGAGGCGTTCTCTCTCTTTCTCGCTAATTGAAAGCAATCCTCCTCTCGCTGTATAGGAAAAAGGAATATTCAGAGCGGACAATTAGCCGGCTCGCGCGGCATTAATTTAATCAATGAAGAAGATGATTGATGATCGGGAATTTGCATACTCGCATGTTCGCGCTGCATTCCACGCTCCAAGGTCGAGCTCGCGGAGCGATGAAAAATTGTTGTTCCTTTTCACAGTTGGAAAAAACTGCACACCCTCGATCGACACCAGTAGCTACAGCAGCAGCAGCATCGATCGGAAAACGATTCGTCGCCCGGCTTCGCTGACTCATCGACTCTCCCCCTACTTCTTCTCCTTCTCCGATGTATACACACATACGCATTAGCTACTCTCTCTCTCTCTCTCTCTCTCTCTCATAGCTGCAGCAGCCCCCCGCATGCGTATCTTTTGTTTGCCCCCTGCCTCGCTCTCGCATCCTTAATTCCTTGCGCTTGGCTCGTGCGATTATATCGTCGTGATTCATCCGAAGGCTTTTTTGTCGCAGTTGTTCGATGGGCGATAGAGGGTGGCTATGGGTTCATGATTTTCAACGGGGATTATTGGCCCTTCGGCTCTGTGGGAAGCGGATCGCCGTATTATTTTAGCTGCTTTCCTATCACGGTCTTTCGTGTTCCCTCGTCGTGTTTGATCGTATACACAACACCGACCCGTTGTACACATCCCGTTTGATGTTTCCTCGAATCGGCTTGATCGGCGCTATGAAATTCCGATCGTTCAATGCAAAGCGATCACGCGAAGTTGAACGCGGTTCTACAGGCGCAAATGAGCGAAGAGAGATCTCTTTCTTTCTCTATATGGCGTATAACAGTGAGAGAGGGAGCGAACACACGGAAAGCTCTCGTCGTCGCGTATCGATCGAGCTTGCCCTGTTACTGCAGCCCTTTTGTGAACGACGAGCCCCCTCGCGCGTACAGAGAGAAACTCACTTAATTGTCGCGATATTGTGCGGATTATGCGCGCGACAAAGCCGAGAGGGCTGTCTCTCTCTCTCTCTCTCTCTCTCTCTCTCTCTCTCTCTCTCTCTCTCTCTCTCTCTCTCTCTCTCTCTCTCTCTCTGCGAGAGTTCGCAAGAGCAAAGTCTTGCCGCGCTGTGTGTGTGTGTGTGTGTGGGTGTGTAGTTCGCGTGCGCGGATCGACATCGGTATATACAGTATACACTTACTTGCACACGTATATAGACCGGTGACGGCGTCGTCTAAGTTTCGGAACTGGCTTCCCCGCAGTGTTGTGCGCGAGGCGGCGTGTTTGTAAACATTCGCGGCTGATGCTGCTTGTTTTTACGGTTTCTCTTCATGTTGGGCATAGGAATTAGTATACGGTTATCGAAAAAACGAGCGAATTCAGCGCATAAAGAGCAGAAAATCTCGATGCGATTTCGCACGGCCGCACAATAGCCACTTGGCTCACTCCTCGCTCATAACTCCCGAGTCATTCGCTCGCTCTCTCGCTTACCGGTAGCAATGACTCGGGTGTAGCGCAGTAAGTAAAATCTCAAGCGCGCTCTCCTCGGCTGCTATCGTCCTATCTCCTTTGTGCGCGAAGCTGCGGCATTATATACCTTAGCAGACGCGCACACACACACCGATTAATTTGCCCACCGCGCTGCTGAATGCGCACGCGGGGTGCTTGGCATTTGGCTCCTTTATACGCGTCGACGCCGCAGCGGAGTGAGAGAGAAAGAGGGGGAGCCTCTATCTGTCTCTGATGTCTGAATTTAAGGGGGGCTTACGCGCGCGTTTTAGTTCTACGAGACGTAATGAAAATTGGTTTTTCTATACAACGGGAAAGAAAGTGCCCTGCATCTTCTGTCGCGATGAACCACTCGAATCAATCGGGTTGTTTTTCTCGAGAGCCTTTGTGCCTTTTTTCTTCTGTATTACACCTGAAGTCGAGTAGCTGTACTTGAAAGAGCGTCTTGAGACTTCGCGGGCTTGCGTAATC